>NC_056746.1:610781539-610901539 GCF_019279795.1 Protopterus annectens | reverse complement strand
TTGAATCACAAGGGAACAAATTTTTTATGCAAAAAATTTTAAAGTGTTTAAGGAATCTGAGTTTTTTTGGAGTTTGATTAGCAATCTAACCGGGTAAAATTTCTTTCCGTTCTGTTTTATAAAAAATTTGATTTCCAGCTAAGCAAAGAATCAGTCAGTGAAAATTTTAAGAAATTTCATTTTTCTTTTGGGGAAAAGCAAAGAGAACGCAGAATTTTTTTGGCGTTCCCTTTTAAGTTGCTACAATTTCTTTGTTTCAAAAAAAATTTTCAGGTCATGAAACTAGGGGACATTTAAAAAGAGATTTTTAAAAGGGGGGGGGGGGGGGGGGGGGGGGAGGCGGGGGGGGGGGGGGGGGGGGGGGGGGGGGGGGGGGGGGGGGGGGGGGTGCCCAGGGGGGGGGGGCGGGGGGGGGGGGGGGGGGGGGGGGGGGGGGGGGGGGGGGGGGGGGGGGGGGGGGGGGGGGGGGGGGGGGGGGGGGGGGGGGGGGGGGGGGGGGGGGGGGGGGGGGGGGGGGGGGGGGGGGGGGGGGGGGGGGGGGGGGGGGGGGGGGGGGGGGGGGGGGGGGGGGGGGGGGGGGGGGGGGGGGGGGGGGGGGGGGGGGGGGGGGGGGAAAAAAAAAAAAAAAAAAAAAAAAAAAAAAAAAAAAAAAAAAAAAAAAAAAAAAAAAAAAAAAAAAAAAAAAAAAAAAAAAAAAAAAAAAAAAAAAAAAAAAAAAAAAAAAAAAAAAAAAAAAAAAAAAAAAAAAAAAAAAAAAAAAAAAAAAAAAAAAAAAAAAAAAAAAAAAAAAAAAAAAAAAAAAAAAAAAAAAAAAAAAAAAAAAAAAAAAAAAAAAAAAAAAAAAAAAAAAAAAAAAAAAAAAAAAAAAAAAAAAAAAAAAAAAAAAAAAAAAAAAAAAAAAAAAAAAAAAAAAAAAAAAAAAAAAAAAAAAAAAAAAAAAAAAAAAAAAAAAAAAAAAAAAAAAAAAAAAAAAAAAAAAAAAAAAAAAAAAAAAAAAAAAAAAAAAAAAAAAAAAAAAAAAAAAAAAAGAAAAGAAAAAAAGAAAAAAACAAAAAAAAAAAAAAAAAAAAAAAAAAAAAAAAAAAGAAAAAAAAAAAAAAAAAAAAGAAAAGAAAAAAAAAAAAAAAAAAAAAAAAAAAAAAAAAATTTCCCCCCAAATTTTACCCTTTTGGGGACTTGGGGGGTTTTTGCCCCTTTTTTTAAGGGGGCCCCCAGGGGGGCCCCCCAAAATTCTTTTTTGGTTCCCCTTTTTTTAAAATTTGGGGGCTTTTTAAACCCTTTTTCAAAATTCCTTTTTTTTTTGAAAAAATTTTTTCATTTTTTTTCCATTTAATTTTTTTTTCCCCTGTGACCATCAGGCTTGAATCCAAAGATGACTTTATCTTCAGATCCAAAGTTTACTCTGGGTGCCCCGGCTCTGACTTTTTCACAGTCGGGCTCTTGGAGCCAGAGCCTCCATGTTGGATCCGAGGAGTTGGAGTCGACTCTGAAAATTTCTAAGTCGCCTCTGCTCCTTTGTGCGTTGGCACTGTATAGTTTGTCTCCAACTTCCTCCTTGGGGAGATTGCTTTTGGTGTGGGAGGAGACAACTGTCTAGAAGGCTGCCTTCTCTGCGCCGAGGTCTTCTCTCTTTCCGGGGCTGATTTGCCGTTAAGATTGTGAAGAGGGTATTTTCTGCTCCAACAGGGCTGACAGATCCAACCCCCTCTGATCTTCAGTCCAGCTTCTAGATGTCTCTGCATTTGGAGCCTCATCATTTGACACCACAAGGACAGCCAGCTGCAGACCTGCAAACCACCAGCAGGTTTGCATAGTCTTTTCTGACACTTCCTCAGAGCACCCCACCGAAGATGTCCTTAGGGGGAGAAAGCGCGAAAAGAGGAGGCACCTGGACTTTTCCACCAGAGCCAGTCACTGAGGATACTGATTTCGACGAAGGTGAAGGGTCCGCGCAATCACCCCCAGAAGACATCTCATTTGGAGTCATCCTTGCATCCCAATACTGAAAGGTGGTTTGACCCCCCAGCAACCCTTCACCTGAGGATTCCGTATTTCTGGAGGCCTTTGGAGTCAGCCCATCTATCTCCTGGGTTACTCTGCCTGCCAACGATCTCATTGATTGGGTCTCTCAGCTGGCATGGAAGGATTCTGACTCGGTTGGGCCAAGACTTAAAAGGCCAGATAGGATTCATGCTCCACCTGTGAGGAGGGAATTTTGAAGTAAGGGGTGCCCATGCCATGGTCACAGAGACAGCCACCAAGAAGGAGCTTGCCGAACAGAATTTGTATGTCCGTTCCCCCTGTTAGGGAGTCTGGGGCAATGGACAGATTTGGGAAGCATGTCTGTTTTTCAGCGACCTTTACTTTTAGGTCATTGAACTACTTAGCACATTTTATTAGGTTCCAAAGGACTCGATCAAAGAACTTTCAAATTACCTTTTTGGGACTGTTTCTGCTGAGGCCCAGTCATCTGTGGTCTCTTAGTTGGCTACCCTTCAATCTGTTTCGAATTCATCCATCATGCTTATTTTGCATGCAGCCGAAGGTGCCTCAAGGGTACCGGGTTCAGGCAAATCCATTTGGAGGCATGCCTGGATGCTCTTATTTGATTTTTGCGGTGCCCTTCAAGTCTTCGTTCATCAGTGCTTCCTTTGATGGCAGTTCTTTGTTTGGCCCCAAAGTGTAGGACACATTATACAGGTGTGAGAAGGATGGAAAGACCCTCTGTGCAGTGGGTCTACATTTTTCAACCCATCAAAGATGCTTATAGGTTTATAGGTAGTTACTAGGCTATCGGCCTAAGTGCCTACTTAAGCCTAGCCAACAAGGTTCCCTGGCTTACTCCACCCAAGAAAGTTATTTTCCTGTGCCACTGTCGAGCAGAGACACAGAAGTGATCCCTGGGGTGTAGTTTTTATTTCCCATCCACTCATCAAAATTTTTCTTGAAGAGTGCTAATGAAGAACTTTGCTTGACATAGATGAGTAGCCTGTTCCAAAGTATGGGAAGTCTCTGGGGCAGGAATCTATCCCTCCAGCATGTCCTGTTTATTGTGGTGACAAAGTTTAGGTCCCTAGAGCGTGTAGCTCGGAGGGATTGGGATTTCTTTAGGTGTAGCATGTCTAACAGCTCTGGGATTGACATAGCTTTATATGTTAGGCAGAGATCACCTTGGAGTAGGCAATATGCTACGGAGTAAAGCTGGAGTTTTTTGAGGCGGTCAGTGTAGGGCATTTGTTTGAGGCCAGTAATCCTCTTTGTGAGGTACTTCTGTGGCCTTTCCAGCTGCTGCTGCAGATGTCTTGTGAGGTACATTCTAAAAGGGGCGTTGTACTGTGTAATGGGTCTAATGAGTGTCGAGTAGAGGGGGAACAATGACCTCTTTTTTCCTGGATGAGAACCCTTTTATGATGAGGTGTGCCACGTAGAAGGATGTCCTGACTACTGTGGCGATGTGACTATCAAAGGAGAGACTACTGTCCACCTGGGTCCCAAGGTCTCTTATCACGCATTCAGTGTTAAGTAGATTGCTGCCTATGTGGTAGTTCATGGGTACAGAGTTTTTACCAAAGGGGATGATGCTGCACTTTTTGGCATTGAGCTTGAGGCCATGGCTCTGACACCAGGCATCTTTCTCAGTGAGGCCCTTCTGTAGGATGTCCGCATCATTTGTTCCACATGCTTTTTTAGAAATCAATGAGGTGGCCAGAAGATGTGGTTCAAGAAGTCGCAGGGTCCTTTCCAGGACACACACGGAGAAGGTTTCCCTAGGAGCAGAGGGGAGAACTCTAGTGGACAACGATGCCCCTGCAGCAGAGGAAGCCTGAAAAACAAGGGGACCAGGGATTATTTCTCTGACAGACCCTACCAGCACTCCTGAAAGGAGGCCCGAATGTCCCCCTCTGGAGGCAGTCAGGGTTGACTGTCCCTGCATCAGAGAACCTGGCTAGATATAACAAGAGATATTTGGGTGCAGAGGATTATCTCCAGAGGTTATATAATCCCCTTTTCCCTTCCACCTCCAACTGTATGCAATATTCCCAATGTTCCACCCAGTCAGAGGAAAGAAGCTAGAAAGGCAAAAGCTGCTAGAAAAGGAGTCATCCAAGAGGTCCCACCAGAACAGATAGAATCCGGAACTTACTCAAGATTAATTTTAGTGCCAAAGAAACAGGGGACTGGAGACAATTGTGGATCTCAGCACTTTGAACAAGTCAGTTCAACAGACAGAGTTTCTTATGGTCACGGTTCAGTCTGTTCTACCTTTCCTGGGCAAGTCCAACTGGATGTGCTCGATAGACCTTCAGGATGCATACTGTCACAAAAAATGAACAGACAATCCGGAAAGTATTTACACATCCGACTGGGAGCCGGTCACTGTCAGTTCAGAGCACTGCCCTTTGGCCTCACCACAGGCGCCAGGATGTTCAACTGCATGGCAGTGGTGACAGCTCACTTGAGACTGCAGGGATTCTGTGTATTTCCATATCTAGATGATTGGCTTATTGCTGCCATGAACAGGCTTATGTTAATCATGGCAAGGGATCAGGTTCTGCAGATTTGTTTTCATCTGGGGATAACCATAAATTATGACCAGTCTCACCTGCAACCAGCTCAAATTTTGGAATTCATAGGAGCAGTTTTCAGCACAAAATCAGTGACAGCTTCTCTTCCTCTCTGAAGTGTACAGACTATAAGAATAATTCGCAGTACTAGTGTTTCAGCCTGGTTGATACTTCATGTCTTGGGGTCAGTGTCAGCTGTCATAATCTTAGTTCTTCTAGAAAGGTTTCAATATGGGAATTCTTCAATGGATGCTAGCAACATAATGGTCCATTCTTTTACCACTGCATGTCAAAACAATTGAGGATCATTCAGGCATGCAGGAGTTACCTTTGGTGGTGGATTCATTTGGACCAAGTTCTGCAAAGCTGTCCTTTCATTCTCTCTCGGCCCATGGCCAAGCTTCCCAGATTGGGCATGGGAGCACTTTTTGGATGGAACAGTCCAAGACACTTGATCCCCTGAAGAGGCCAGTTTGCATATCAATATCCTGGAGATGAGAGCAGTGCTTTTAGCTTTGCAGGCCTTCCAGGATGCTCTCCCTTCAGGGACAGTTGCAGTTCAAAAGAACAGTATGTCAGTAGTTTGGTACATCAGCAAACAAGGAGAGACCCATGACAAGATCATACCACTTGGGTCAAGAAGCACCCAGAATGTGGTAGTGGGTGATCTCATCCAATCACTTTCTCATAGCAACACAAATCCTGGGAAAATCCAGCGTGATAGCAGACGAATTGAGCAGGTCCATTTTTCTTCCTCACGGGTGGACTGTCAACAGGACATTGGCAGAAATTATTTTCTGCTAGTGGGGCCAGCCTTGCTGCAGTCTTTTTGCTTCTTCCCTAAACAACAACTGCAGCATCTTCTTTTCCCTAATCCCCTCCTCAGGGGGAGTCACTGAGGGACACTGTACTTCACGATTGGCCTGCCGGTCTGCTTTATGATTACCCACCAATTCTTCTGATTCCGAAATTCCTACAGAAAGCCATCAGGTTGAAGAGCAAAGTCATCCTCATTGCATCTTACTGGCCTTGTCAGATTTGGTTCCCCTTCCTATGGCTTAATCTGCTTTGCCAACCTTGGATACTGGATGCAATTCCATATCTCCTGTCACATCTGACAGACATGGTTCATCCAGATATCTCAAACCTTAGTCTAATCTAACAGCATGGTTTCTCCAATTCCGTTAATAGCCAGACAACTGATGCTCTCATCAGCTGTTCATCGTATGCTTTTTTCCTCCCATAAGCTTTCAACAACCTGTTCATCCTATGCTTTTATCCTCCCACAAGCTTTCAGTAAGAAAGATTTATACAATTAAAAATGGAAATGGTTTGTATATTGGACACAACAAAAACATATTGACCCCCTTTCACCTGTGATACATAATATAAATTATTTTTTAGATTTGAACTTTAATGAGGTGGGGGCAAACTCCTCTATCATTAAGGTTCAATTGGCAGCAATGGCTAATTTTCATATTGGATTTGAAGATTCTTCTGTGGCATCTTCTAAACTTTGTAAGACATTCTTGAGAGGCACTCTTCTGTTGAGACCCCCATATAAAGACCCTACTCCTCCATGGGATTTGTAACAAAATTGGACATTTATGGGTGATTTGCAAAAATGAAAATAAAAGTAAGGAAAAAGAGAAGGCAATCACCAAAGAGAAGAAATTTTAGAAGCAGTAGAAATAGAAGAAAAATTAGATGAGAAGAAATAATAAAAATGACATAGAAGAAAGTTCTGAAATAAGTGCTGAAGAAGACATAAACTGGGAAGTAGTAAAAGGGAAAAAAACTGTATTGGTAAAATGGTAAAAGAAAAAGAAAATTTAAAGAGATAAGTACACAAAAAGGAAATGGATGAAAAAGAAAATACATCTAATGATTGTAGCTTGGTATAATGGTTAAGTTTGACACACACACACACACACACACACACACACACACACACACACACACACACACACACACACACACACACACACACACACCTTGGGAAGGAAATTGGCTAGGCTTAGGATGGCATATTAAGAAAGTTAGCCTACTAATTAGTTATGAACTTGTGAAGCCATGAATAGAAATGAAGAACAGAGAAAATTAAAACTTTACAGTTTTTTCTGTAAATATGAATAGTATTAAGTATATAGTAAGAAGAATAAGAATTTTGGAGTGGTGTCGTACATGTAGTATAGATGTAATTATATTAGAAGCCACAAGATTTTTAACAAATGAAGAAAGATTACAAACAGAGAAACTAAGGGGATGAAAGATGATTTAGAATTTGGGAAATGAGAGATATTCTGAAGTAGCCATATTCTGTACAAGTACAGTAAAGGTATTTGATATAATTTTAGCAAAAACGGGAAGATTAACCATTGCAGATTTAAAATAGTAAGTACAGGTATTTAGAATTATAATATTATATGCTTATAGTAATTGTAAAGAAAGGAAAAATGTATTTCATCAGATTTTAGACTATATAGTGATAAATATGAATATTATAGCAACAGGAGACTAATTGTGATTTAAGAGGCAAGTATAAAAAGAAAGGAAATGATGTAAGAAAAAACTTAGAAGTTATAAGATGTAAGTTAAAATTTTGGAATGAAAATTCATGAACTTAGAAAAGAAGCATGTATAGAACTCAAATAGATTACTTTATAGTATAGCAAGGTTTAGTTGTAGAGAAGGAGAGATACCTGAAACAGGATTTTCTGACCATCTTTCAGTATGGCTTTAAACATAAAGGAAAACAAGGAATATATAAAAACAGGAAAAGGAGTAAAAGGGTAAATGGGAAAGCATGGAATAAAGAAGGAAAGAAATTAGCAATACGTTTATGGAAAGATCATATTACTGTGAGAACAGGTTATAAAAACTGGTCTGAATGGTGGCTGATATTTAAGGAAAAATATAAAAAATGTTTTTTAAAGTGGCAATATAATTTGAGAAAAGCAGAGAAAGAAAAATATAAAAGAACATGTAATGATGCATGAAAGATTTAGAACATAATGATTGAAAGCACTTTGACAAAGAAAAAGATTTATGGGAAAGATATAAAGAAAAAAATGCAAGAATTATTATATAAGCAAAAATGTTTTTTATAAGAAAAAAGAAAAGTAGTATCAAGATATTTAAGCAAATTAGTAAAGGAAGATAGTATAATGAGAGAAATAAAGGTAGTGAAAAAAATGGAAAGTAAAAACATCAACAGAAAAAGAGAATGTAGTTGAAAAAGAGATTTATTTAAGTGAGCTAGATTAAGTAAGTATGTATTTGGCTGCAGGATTAGATGGGATATGGTATGAAATGTATAAAAAAATTAAGGAATTGGCAAAAAAAATTTTTAAACGATTTTGAATGAATGTTTAAATGAAGGTTTTATGTAAAAGGAATTATGCAGTGGAATATTTAATTTCATATGACTGAAGGAAGATAGAAGATATTTAAAAAACTGGAGACTGATAATATTGAATAATGATTATAATATCTTTATGAAAATTATAAAAATGGAAAATATTATGTAATATAGTATATATAGTGTAAAGGAAAAGGGTTGCCAAGAATTATTAATGATAGAGGAATGATATTATAAGCAGAAAAGAAGTGAAAAATAATATGAGAACTAATAAGGCATCTGACACAACTGGACATGAAATGTTATGTGTAATAATGAAAGAATATAAGTGAGAAAGTTGGGAAATTATGTATGATATGGTATAGTAATAATAAATTAAAAATACTTGAAAATGGCTGGTTAAGCCAAGAGGTAGATATGAAGAGTGGTGTAAGACATGGATGCCCAATGAGTTGTTTACTCTTTCACTTACTATCACATTCATAACTAATGCAAATAAATTACAAAGTGAAGGAGGTAGAGTATATAACATCTGAGGGGTTAGGAATTCCAGTTCTGTTAACATATGTGGATGATGTTATAATAATTGTTAAAATAATTGGATAAAAGAAGTAATAATTTGCACAAATGAGTGCATAGAGATAATAGAGGTAGGTTTATGTGATGTAGTAAATATCTGGGGTATATATTTTACAGTGAATGAAATTTCTGTGTTAGGTATAATATATGGGAATAAAGATTTAAGTAAAATTCAATGGGAGAAAAACAATAGAAGTAAGACAAACCTGTCTTTTCTGAAGAACATGTAAATTATCATTAAAAAAGGCTTATTTGACAAATTCAGTACTGTTGGGAAATAGCATACTTAGCAGGTGTATTTATATTTCCAACAGTATTTGAAAAGGAATTATTGTGGATATTTTCTTTTTTTCATTTAAATGGGGGTTCTAGATTAATCCCAGTAAAAAGAGGTGTTTTATATGTAAATAAATAAGGAGGTGCTTTAGGGTTAATTAACCCAGTGGTATTTGCTGCGTCATTGAATTTGTACAGAGTGTTAAAGTGGATAAATGAAAAGATGAAAGATTACTAGTAAAATTATTTAAGTATAAGGATTATAAATTCTGTGTTTTGGTAAAGAAAAGTAAAAGAGAAAAAGGGTGTACAAATGAGGAAGTAAAATATTACCAAGAAAAATATTTTTGTGGAAAATAAATTGATGCTATAGAAAAAATATAGAAAAGTATGGTATACGAATGTAATGGTAAAACATTACTGTGTAAAACCAAGGGAAAATATTAACAGATGAAAAAAATTAAAGCTGTACAAATAAGAACCAAATGATGTAATCAAAAAGTAGAATGTTAGGATTTTTTC
Organism: Protopterus annectens; assembly: GCF_019279795.1. Taxonomy (NCBI): domain Eukaryota; kingdom Metazoa; phylum Chordata; order Ceratodontiformes; family Protopteridae; genus Protopterus; species Protopterus annectens. Next base: position 610,892,236 of record NC_056746.1, on the reverse strand, counting down.
GTGGAGACTAGTAATAGATAAATTGTCAGTAGAAGGAAATATGCCATATAAGAAGAAAAGTGATATAATGTTTACATTGTCAAGAAGATAAAACTGCAGAACATGCGTTTTTGAAATGCAAAAGAGGAAAAAAGTTATGGGAAAATCTATGTAAAGACGATTTCTTTGAAGATTTAAAAGAAGTGGATAAAATAAATGTGGATGTGATTAAATACGGATATTTAATATGAAGTTACTTTATGTTACATTGTTTATATGGAATGAAAGAACAAATGAAATTATGTTTAATGATATATATTTAATGATAAATGGATTTTAGCAATAATATTAAGTAAAATCAGATGGTGGTTATGGAAAAGGAGTGGGGGTTTAACAGGGACAAAAATTTAGTATGATTGTGCAAACAGATATGTGTGTGTGTGTGTGTGTGTGTGTGTGTGTGTGTGTGTGTGTGTGTGTGTGTGTGTGTGTGTGTGTTTCTGTACATTTGTAAATATGTAGATGTTTTGTAAATAAGAATTAATTTTGTGTATAAATAAAGGATGCCCACTATTTTGATATGTGTTGTGGGATCTTTTACATCCACCTGAGCTACCACTAACTCAAGCAGATGTGGTCTTGGTCTGATGTCTAATCCAAAGGACAACACATGTAGGATAAAGCTCTCCCCCATGCTGCACTCCTGTCAGCAATCAATCTATAGTCTTCTGCACCAAAGTTGATTGTTGAGTGTGCTACCTGTTGCACCACTGACACTTTTATATGTCAGTAAACTCCAAACCATGCTGCGATAAGTATTACTGAATAAAGCAATGAAGGCACTATGGTATTGTGTGATTGTAGCTGTCAGACTTGTAGCTCAAGCATCATAAGGCACTAGCTTGAAAACATGCAGATTTTTAAAAACCTTACTGATGTTCTTCATTCTCACTGCTGCAGTAACTTATGGGAAGTGTCCTACCAAGGAAATAGCACCTGGCCGGCTTGCCAAATTTCTAACTCCCCTCCCACTTGGCTGCTGATAGGCTGCAACCTTTTTGGAGGGAAGTATATCAGCAACCAGAGTGTGAGGTAAATCGTCAGAATTTTATTGCCACCTTTAAGAGGAACATCTATCTCTCTCTCTCTGCTAGTCAACAGCAGTTGGTCAAAAGCCTTTGCCTAACACACACACACACACACGTATATATATATATATATATATATATATATATATATATATATATATATATATATATACACACACACACACACCATATGGGGATAGCTTCCTCGCATAAATATTTTTTTATTGAATATCTGTGGTATTTTTTCTGATGTCACTTAACATATTAAAAAAACAGCTGTTTGTTAGAGAAGTTTCTTATGTGCTTCTAAACTGTTTATATAGTTTATTTCAGAATTGTGTTTAGAAAACTGATTTTATGAAATTATTAAGGATTTGGGCTGTGCATTTACAATTTAAATGTATGTTTTCCCACCTGTACTGTTTTTAACTCAATCAGGATGTTTTCTCATTCCTGAGGTAAAAAGAATGTTCTGTGATATTTCTAAGTTTGAGGTCTGGTGACAACAGTTTTCAGTGTACTGTTTGTCTGTTTACTAGTCTGTTTTTTTTTTTTTTTTTTTTTTTTGTGGTGTTTGGGCAAATGAAGTTTGCTGTTCTTCTTTCTAGAGAATATTTGTCTCTGTCATGGCCAAAGATAGTTCCACAGAAAGGGACCATATGGACTGGGGGTTCGACATGTTCTCAGGGGCTGTTTTAGTACCTGTAACAGGTGTGGAAGAACCAAACACCTTAGTTACAGTAGTTGCCCAGGAAAGAGACCTCTTGCCAGGGATAGTAGGCTGTCCCCTGACCATTCTCCCAATATAGATAGCCTTAGAAAAAAGAAACAAAAACTTTATTACAGGGCAGATAGTTTCTGTATGCAAGTTGAATGTTTTATCTTTAGCTAGGAGTGTTTTACAGTCAAGCAGTTAAAAAGGCTGTTTGCCTTTTCACAGTTGTAGCGCAGGTATGACCAGAGAACAGTATGTTTTTTAGATAATGAGGATTATAATGGGGGCAGGGCTGATTTTCTTCAGGAATACGTAGCCCTGAACTCTGACACTTCAGATAGTGAGCCTGACGTTAATCCTAGGCAGGTTTCTTCCTTTGCTAAGACTGTTGCTAGACTCAGGAATGTTATTGCTTGGGAGCAAATTAGGGCTCCCAAAGAACATGGTAGATTTTATGACTTACTATAGAAGGATGTTACTAATTCTACATGTGATGCTTCCATATAGCCTGCTCTAGAAGACACTTGTAAAGTTGCCTGCAAGGCCCCTGACTCACTGGCTGCAGTTCAAAAGAAAGATGATAAGCAGTATAGGGTCTCTTCAGATTATGAATGCCTATATTCTCAACTGTCAGCTGACTCTGCTGCAATACCTCCTGCAGCAACAGCTAACAAGAAATATGTAGCTTCTTCTATCCCAGTACTATTTGATAAGAGCAAGTGGTTAGACAAGCAAGGTTAAAAGACTGCTTGCTTCTACTACACTAGCCTTTAGGATCTTGCATTATCAGTGCTATATGTGGAAGTTTGTGCTAAAATGTCCTTACAGTTTCAAAGAATTTGCTGCTTCATTGTCTCTAGAAGACAAGTCATGTGCTTTGAGAATTGTGTATGATTGTGCTGTCAGTGTGTCTAGAGTTCCTGCTGTGGTGTTGGTAAGATTTTTTGGTTGCATAATCAGAATTTCTCTGATAATCGAAAGTCTGAAATTCTTAATTTTCCAGCTAGCCCAGATCTGGTATTTGGGCCTGTGGCTATGCAGATCTTTAGTCAGTGGGACGACTGAAGTAAATTGACAAAGCAGGTCCCCAAAAGAAAATGACAGGGGGATAACTCTTCCAAACCAAATAAATAACTTTCCCAAAAAAAAGACTCCTTCTCCAACCAGTGCATGACTCTGCTAGGATACTGATCACCTTACCCACACCTCCTGCCTCAGTTTCCCTACCTCTCTCATACCAACTGACTCTCAACCCCTTAGCATGGGGTCAGAAGGTTTTAAACAGATGCGTGTTGAAAATGATTCAGAAAGGCTTGACTCTGCAGTAGATAGAGATTCCTCCTCCTTTCAGGGGAAGCCTACCACAGCCACCAACCAGACAGACCTCTTTCCACCAGCCCTACAACATACGTTAGAAGCAGGGATCATAGAATCAGTATCTACAAATCACATGGGCAAAAGTTTTTATTTCGGGATATTATTGGTACAAAAGGAGGAGCAAACACTGAGACCTGTTAGATCTATCTTTTCTCTACCTTTATGTGAGAGTTCCAAAATTCAAGATGTTGACCCTTCAGTCACTTGCACTATATTGTATTATGTAATACTGGATCACAACAATGCTTTCCATCACATACTCTTTGCTCAAAGTTTCAGGAAATTTCTAAGGTTCACTGTATCTGGATCACATTATCAGTTCTTTGTGTTACCTGTTGGGCTCTCCACTGCACTTCAAGTGTTCACAAAGTGCCTAGTCCTAGTGGTGGTTCACTGGAGATTGTAGGACATCCACATTCTTTCTTATTTAGATGACTTGCTTATTTGTTCAGTCTTCTTCCAGATGTTTGGAGTCCTTAACAAAGGAGTCCAACCTCCCATCATATCTGGGATTTCATTTGAACCTACAAAAGTCTTGTCTCATGCCCTCTCACAAAGTTGTCTTTTTGGAGTGTCTGATACACTCAGGGAAAATGGTCTTCCTTCCAAATGAAGAGGTAATAGCTTACCAACAGATCTTTCTGAACTTTTTTTTCTCATCAGCTTTAGGCTCCTGCAAGAGAATTTCTCTGTATTCCAGGTTTCAGTGCATCCATGATCCTAATGATACCCACTCAACAGATTGCACATGAGAAAAATCCAGTGGTACCTAAAAGAAAAGTTATTAGACCCATCACCTACACCCCTTGGACTTTCATATTTCTTTGCTGAGGTTTGTGAGGCAAGAATTGCAGTGATGGAGGGATCAAATTGCTCTCAATCCAGGACTCCCTTTGTCTCTTCCATTCACAGTTCATTTTGTTCAGATGGACTCTACAGATTAGGTTTAGAGTGCAGTTTCCATTGGAGTGGAAGTGCAAGGTCTGTGGGAGTCTTCAGACAGGCCAAAGCACATAAACATCAAGGAAATGCTAGCAGTGATTCATGCTTCGAAAACTCTACAGCATCTTTTGGCTCCAGGCCTTTTACATGTGGTTACAGACAACATCTCAGTGCTGTAGTATCTCAACAAACAAGAGTGCATATGGTCATACCCTCTTTGCCGGTTGGCACTGTTGGCTTGAGAGTTGGTGCTTCCCCATTCTCTGACTCTTCAGGCCTCCTGCATTCCATCAGAGAAAAACACTGTGGCAGACAGGCACAGCAGATCCTGCATAGACCCTCACAAGTAGAAACTTAATACAGGTATGTTCCAGGACTTCACATGTGAAGAAAAAACACCTCAAGTAGATCTGTTCAACTCCTTTCAAAAGAGACAACCAGAAAATATTCTACAGGCAGCAACTTGGTACTCTGTTCAGGTCTTCACAAAGCACTACAAACTGTATTCCTTATCTAGGTACAAGGCAACCTTTGTTAGGACCATTCACTAGGTGCTCCAGAATCATACGTCTTCCCAGGTAGAGTAGTCTTTGGTAATCTACTCATAGGCAACTACATCAGTGAGAGTGAAGAGCATATTATAGTTGTGCAAGTCCTACATATCCATTGCAGTAGATGTTTGAATTTCTGCAATTTCTTCACTGCTGCAGTAGCCACACCCACACACCATCCCCCTTTGTAGAATTTATTTTTTTTTATTTCACATTTGTTTACCAGGAAAGTCTGACTTGGAACAAAGCCAATTTTCAATGGCGGTCTTGGGAGAAACACCCCAGATGCTTGTCTTTGTGACATGGGAGGAAACTGGGGCACCCGGAGGAAACCTACACGAATGCAGGGAGGACATGCAGACTCCGCACAGAAGGCACCCCAGCTGAGAATCGAACCAGAGAACCTCTTGCTGTGAGGCAGCACACTACCACTGCTCCATAGATAGTTGAAGTGTGACATTGTTTTTTCTTTGTATGATTTTATGGTAGCTATGGAATGTTTGTTGACTCAGGATAAATTTACATTTTGTTCTTGGGCACTAATATCCTGAATATTTGCCTCATTCTGGTTGTTGATATACCTCCCTCCAAAATGTGTTCAGCCTGTCAGCAGCCACAGTGAGTAAGAGGGAGGGGAGTTAGAGTTTTGGCTTTATAAACCTTAATATTAACCCCAAATTATTGTTTCTGCAAATGCTATCTATATGCTATAAATATGTCAGTCCATTTTCTCTATTTTGCACGTTATTGTCCTACCATAGACCTCTGTTTCCAGTCATGCCTCAGGGTTTGGGTCCACTTGCATACATTTTAATCTGAAGTTGTTAATCTTCTTCCTGTTCATCACTGATGGGTTCGGTTCCGAGCCCTCGGAACCGAGTCGGCCTTATACCAAGCTTGCGTGCACCAAAAACTCTCGAGCTAAGCTGCTACCCACAATGCCCTTCACTCAGTTGCCTCCAATCTCGTTTGCCGTGCAGCCATATAGCAGCGTTTCACCGAGCTCTCCAGCTAAGTGTTATATTGTTTCAAATTTTATTAAGTATTTGTGAGTTTTTTCTTGTTAGTCGCTATTTTTTTTTCTCTAATCACTCACTCAGCTCTACCCACAGGTATTTCTTTCCGTACCATAGTTGGTATTGATCTTTTACCCCTGTGGTATTCCTAATATCATTGTTGGTATTTCCCTCTCTATCCATCCTCTCACAGCTTTCCTCTCTTTAGTGTGTGTGTGTAGTTTTCTGTTATGTCGGCAAAGAAAGGGACTACAGGGTTTAAACACCACTCTTCTTGCAGTGGTAAGCTCCCAAATAGCGATTTGCATGAAGAGTGTGTGTATTGTCTGGGAGTTCCACACTTATCAGCGAAACCTCCATGTGATATTTGTGCCAGCTGCAGTCAGCGGATGCTGAATGAAAGACGTAACAAATTGATCCTAAAGGGCCTGCTTCCTTCCCCTTTTTCAGAGGCTATTTCTACGTCGGAAGTCTCGTCCCCTCCTTCTGTGGACAAGAAACGTCCTCGCTCAGACGCCTCTTCTCCGGCCGGTGACAGGGGAAAAAGCCATAAGCACAAGGACCAAAAGACTTCCACTGAACACCATATCGCCTCCTTGGTTCCGACCACCTCGGCTCTGGGTTTGGCTCTAGTGCTTCATACCGAGGTCGCCTCGTTGGCGTTCGCCCTGGCTCCGATGACTTCGGCTCCCACTACAACCTCGGTTCCGATCAGTTTGCCTGTCTCTACCTCTGAACCAACGTCCCCCATCTCCGCTCCGACGTCGGTTCCGACAATGGCTTTGGAGCCGATATTGACCTCCACTCCAGCTGTGGCCTCTGCTCTGAGCCCGTTCTTGGCTCTGATTATTCCCCTGCTGCCTGTTTCCAAACTGAAATCGTCTGTGCCGTTCTTCAATGCACTACGGACCCAGTACTCCTCGTCTGTGGATCCATTTGCCAGACAAGCCTTCAGCCCCTTTTTGGCCCAACCTGATTCTCCCTCAGGGGCATCGATAAGGTCCACCAGTGTGCCTCTTTGATCAGCTGCTGACCACCAGGGGAATTACAAATTTTCCTAGAACCCATCTAGCTCTGATCTTTGGGTCTATTGCCCCGGCAGCCCCTACGTACTCTCCTCCCTTGGATCCCTCGGTTCTGGGGTTCATATTTCTGACATCTGCGAGAGGAACCCTTGTTCTGTCAGAACCCACCCTTCCTCAATCTCATGCTTGGGGGGGGTGCAACCCTCGGTTCCGGTCACGGTTCTGGTTGTTGTGCCCGTTCCGTCTTCGGCTCCGAGGGTGACTCCCACCCCAGTTTTGCTTGAGGCTCCGTCCCTAGGAGCGGACCGCATGGAGTGGGGTGTGACTCCGGATCCGAAATTTGTCTTTTTCGGTTCCAGGCTCCCATTCTTCTTCAGGCGGGCCTGCTTTCTGGGTGATGGAGAGGGTGCTTGCATCGAGCAATCCTACGTCGGACATTCCACCAGTTCCCTCTGAGCTGCAGCTGTCAAAGGCCACCCCTCCCAGGACTCCGAGAGAGCAAGGCCTAGGAAACCCCTGTTCAGGGTATTTCCCTTTCTGAGTCTTCTTCGGATGCTCCCACTGAAGAACCCCCTCGGAAATGGGCATGTAAGAGGAAACACATGGACTCACCAGAGGAGTCCCTCACTCAAGATAAGGACTACAATGACGGGGAAGGATCCCCACGGTCACCCCCTGCCAATTTCTCATCTGGAGACATCCTAGAAATCTTGAGGCAGGGGGGTGACTGGAAGCCCTCCAATCTTTCCTCGGAGGAATCCGTATTCCTGCAGGCCTTCCACTCTCTGCCCTCTACTTCTTGGGTGACCTCCCCCCCCTGCCGATGAATTGGTCGAGCTCATCGTGCAGCAGGCATGGAAGAATCCTGACACCGTTGAGGCCATCCCCAGGAGATCAGATAAAATACTCACCCCTCCAGAGGATCAACCCCATTGGTCTAGAGGTTTGCCAGTAGATGCTATGGTGGTGGCGGCAGCCATGAAGAAGAACCTTGCGGAGGAAAGTCCTGCTGTCTACCCGCCCAACAGAGAGTCCCTGGCGGTGGACAGGTTAAGTAAAAGAGTTTTTGCATCAACGAACTCTGCTGTCAGGTCTTTGAATTTTGTGGCACATTTTACGAGGCTCCAGAGAGATCTCATCACCGAGGTCTCTGGAACCCTCGTGGGTCAAGTTTTGGATGGGGCACGTGATAAAGTTGTTCCCAACTTGCCACCCTAGAATCAATCTCCAATTAGTCCATGAGGTTGCTGTCCCACGCAACTGAAGGAGTGGCTAGAGCTGCAGGTGCAGGCGTAGTTATGAGACGCCATGCCTGGATGCGTATTTGTGACCTTCCGGGCTCCTTCAAGTCTTCATTTTTAAATGCCCCTATCGAACCATCAGCTTTGTTCGGTGCTAAGGTCAAGGATACATTAGCCAGGTGTGAGCAGGATGGGAAGACCTTGTCTGCCGTCGGTCTATGTTTTTCCAACCCTCAGCGCTCCTTCTCCAGGAACCAGAGGAGTGGAAAGATGTGGCACAAAAAGTCTCAAGGTCCTTTCTGTGACGCACGTGGTGAGGGCTTCCCCAGAGGCAGAGAGGGTTCCAGTAATGGAAGACGCTCCTTTTGGGGCAGAGGGGGTCCCTGAAATCAGGATTCCAGAGATTCTTTCTCGGGAAGACCATACTGCACCAAGCTGCCTGGCTTTCTATTACAAACGATCAGTGGGTGCAGAGAATAATTTCCAGAGGCTATCATATTCCCCTAATCTCTTATCCAAGACTTCCAAATTCCCTTCCCTATGTTACATCAAAGAGAGGAGGCACAAAATACGAAAGCTATGTCAAAAACGAGTCATCCAACAGGTCCCCCCAGACCAGTGTGGATCAGAGTTTTATTCAAGATTCTTTTTAGTGCCAAAGAAGACTGGGAACTGGAGGCCCATTTTGGATCTCAACCAACTAAACAAATCAGTGGTTCAGACCAAGGTCCGCATGGTCACAATTCAATCCATCCTCCCCTTTCTGCGGGAGGGTGTGTGGATGTGCTCGTTAGACCTCCGGGATGCGTACTACCACATCAAAATGGACAAGCACTCCGGGAGTCTCCTTTGCTTCCAGCTGGGAGCCAATCATTACCAATTCAGAACCCTGCCATTCGGTCTCTTGACGGCCCGCAGAGTGTTCTTGAAATGCCTAGCAGTGATCACAGCTCATCTGAGACTTCAGGGATACAGGTGTTTCCGTATTTAGACGATTGGCTCCTTTCCGCCCCCGCCAAACTCCTACTGGTCATGGCCCTCCACTGCACTCTAGTACTAGCGGAGTTGCTGGGCATCACCATCTACTGGGAGAAATCCAACCTCCATCGCACACAGCAATTGGAATTTATAGGGGCAATATTCAATACTCAAACAAGTCTGGCCTCTCTTCCCCCTCACAGGCTTCAGAGAGTAAGGACACAAGTTCAAGTTATACTCTGTCAGAGAAAGGTGTCTGCAAGGGAAATTCTTCAGGCTCTGGGGTTTATGACGGTAGCCATCTCAATTGTTCCACTAGCCAGACTACACATGAGACTGCTACAGTGGCTCCTTCTGTCCCAGTGGATATCCAATCTTCATCCCCTGAGTACACAGATCCTCATCACCAACACCTGTAAACAAGGTCTTCTCTGGTGGATGAGTACAGATGAAAATCTTTGGTGTTGCCCCTTCCAAGTTCCCCAGCCCAGCGCCACGGTGACCATGGATGCTTCCCTGATAGGGTGGGGGGGCCACTTCCAGGGAAAGTCAGTCCAAGGCACGTGGTGCAGCATAGAGGTCAACTTGCATATCAGTGTCCTGGAGTTAAGAGCGGTGCTATTGGCGTTGCAAGCATTTCACCCGCACCTTCCATCAGGAACAATAGCTATCCAATCGGACAACATGTCCGTTGTCTGGTACATAAGCAAACAGGGAGGGACCAAATCCTACCCCCTATGTCGAGAAACCATGAGAATCTGGCATTGGGCGATAGCTTCCAACTGCTTTCTGATTGCAACGCATATCCAGGGGAGCTCCAATATGATTGTGGACAGGCTGAGCAGATGTATCCTCCATCCTCACGAGTGGTCTCTCAATCCAAGTGTGACAGCAGAAATCTTCAGCCGGTGGGGCAGCCATGCTGTAATCTTTTTGCCTCCCCCTAAGACTCAAAATGCAGCAGCTACTTTGCCCTCTTCCCCCCTCACAGGGAGTCACCGAGAGACGCTTTGGTTTACAATTGGCCCGTGGGTCTCCTTTATGCTTATCCTCCGATTTCTCTGATTCCCCTTTTTCTAAGGAAAGCCATTTGGTTGAGAAGCAGAGTGATCCTCATTGCCCCGTTCTGTGAAGTGTGGTTTCCCTTCCTCTGACCTCATCTGTTACAGCCTCCCTGGATCCTAGGCACTCGTCAGGACCTCATATCTCACCCACAAGGGCTGACTCCACCGAATCTATCCACTCTCAAGCTGACGGCTTGGTTTCTCCACTTCCGTTAGTTGCCAGACAGGAAACCCTCTCCTCATCTATCCATGATATTATCCTGGCCTCTCATAAACCATCTCCCAGAAAACTTTACAGGGACAAATGAAAAAGATTCTCTATCTGGTCACATAATCGGAAGCTAGATCCGTTTTCAGCTTCTGTAGCTACTATTCTTCATTATCTTGCTGAGTTGTTCGACAATTGTGCATCAGCTTCCACCATTTAAGTCCATCTAGCAGCTATTTCCAACTTCCATAATGGTTCAGATGGAGTCCCGCTTATTTCCACTCTACTTTGCAAGTCCTTCCTCAAGGGCATTTTCCACAGCAGACCTCCCATCAGACGGCCGGTGGAGGCATGGAATCTCTCCAGGGTTCTGCAGTCTCTCTCTCTACCCCCCTTTGAGCCTGCTGTGATATGTGATATAAAATTCCTGTCATGGAAATCCTTCTTCCTGGTGGCAATCACTTCAGCCAGATGAATATCTGAGTTGCAAGCCTTATGTACCAAGAGTCCTTATCTGATCTTCCATAAGGACAGAGTTTCACTTCGAACTAATCCATCCTTTCTTCCCAAGGTGGTTTCCAACTTTTCTATTAACCAGTCCATTGAGCTCCCTGTATTCTTTCCAAATTATTCAAACAAGGAAGAATACTGTCTACATTCATTGAATGTTCATAGACAATTACGTTTCTGCCTGGCTAAACCCCATACCTTCATCAAGCATTACAAATTGGATCTGATCTCCAGGGGAAGAGTGGCCTTTGGCTCAATGGTTCTCAAGAATGTTCTTCCATAAGGGCCATCCAAGTTCTCCAAGTAGCTTGGGATTCTGTCCCATCAGTGATGAATAGGAAGAAGATTAACAACTTCAGATAAAAAAGTTATGTCTTACCCTAACGTTCCATCTGAGTTGTTGATCTTCTTCCAGTCATCACACCCTCCCACTGGCCCCCACCGAAGGCTCCTGGCGGATCTTCTGGGTCTTGTGGTGTTTCAGGGTTTCTGCGCAGAGATGGCCTTTGATTTTCTGTTTATCCTATATGTTGCATGCAAACTCGATCTGAGGTAACTGAGTGAAGGGCATTGTGGGTAGCAGCTTAGCTCGAGAGTTTTTGGTGCATGCAAGCTTGGTATAAGGCCGACTCGGTTCCGAGGGCTTGGAACCGAACCCAAAAATGATGACTGGAAGAAGATCAACAACTCAGAACGTTATGGTAAGACATAACTTCTTTTTTCTTTCACTTCACTTTGTCGGAGTTTAGAAAGTCCTTATATTCTGAACTATAAAATGAAAGTTAACTTTTGGGAATGTGCACACCGAGTAGACACGGCAATAAGCATGCCTTTTGTAAATCTACTGCATCTCTTGAGGAATCCTGCACCTGCAGCTACTCAAAGTTACTGCTGTTTTATTCTATATTTTGCTAAAAATCGAAAAAAAATGCATTGAACTGTACACTTTCACCGTACCAGCAGGTGCATAAACTGCAAATATGGCAAAGCAAAATATATCTTAAATCTTTAGAAAGGTCATGTAAGTGGCCTGTAAGATATCAACATTTTGCAGTTGTAACATAAACCACAAGACACATGCACAGTCCTGACTCCCTAAAAAAGTAACACTTGTGTATACTGATGCTTGCACAGTGCATTAGTTTGTCCTGTTCATGCACACTACATTAAGACCCCATCCCCTGGTTTTCACGATGGCAAGAAGAGATGGAACAATTGTCGAATATTAGCTCTGGAAAAAGCAACAAAAATTATTTTGGAACATACTTGAAAGATAGAGAGGCAATACCTTTTACTGTAGAGCTGTAGGAGCTTGAGGCTTACCCCCACTATAATGTTACTTCAGAAAGCAGACTAATCACTTTGTCTTTGAATGACTTGCATTTTGAGACATGTCTGCAAAGTGCACCCCATAAATTTAGGCACTTTCAGTTGTAACTTTTTTAATATAACCCAGCTCCCTCAAATGTGATCAGTGATTGGACTCCTGCTATCTACAGGTACAGCAAATAGCTGCATAGCAAACACTACCTTGCACATAACACCTTTAAAAGTAGTTCACAACATCCCGTATTAACACTACATTGTGTAACTTAGACCACAGACAGTACAAATAGAATGCACTACTGTTAAGCAAGGCTCCCAAGCTGTGCTGTCACATTAGCATATATACCCAAGTTTAAGTTGCCATACCTATATAATGCTGTCTCAGTTGACCATAAAGCTGCATCTTATTTAAGCTTTGCAACTCTCAGTAAATCAATCAGGTTTTAATTCTCACTGGGCAATACGGAAGATCAGCCTCCTTGTTTCCCTTCTGTTGCCAGCATCATAGCACTAGATATCCTAAAGCAGTGCAACATCAGTTTTATGTTCACAGATAATGAACTTCTACTAAACACAAGTCTGTTTGCGAGAGGTGCAGATATATAGAAAACACAGGCTGTGAGCTTTGCAGTAATACACCACAAGCAGTACACCCAACCCTGACACATAATGCAATGTTGTATGCTAATGCTCTAAAGAAATCCTTACCTAAGCCTCCTAGACCCATAAGGATTAAGTCTCAGCAAAACTCAAAATCAAACATCACAGCAGATATCTCACATTTAACAAAGAGTTACCCTGAGAAAAAAGGTCTCAGTTCTAGTACACCAGGCTACTTCACAAACAAAAATGTCCTAGTTTATAGGTGTGTACTAGGCTAATGGCCCTGGAGCCTTTACAAGTCCAGCCCATAGGATTACCCTGGCATCGTGCCACCCGACCTTGGTTTCCAGTTCCTCTGTCGAGTAGAGCCACTGGAGAGATTCCCGGGGTGAATTTTCTATTTCCAGTCCACTCATAAAGATTTCTTTTGAAGAGGGCCAATGAGATGCTCTGTTTGACATGTACGGGAAGTCTATTCCATAGCATGGGCAGTCTGTTGATTGTGGTAATGAGGTTGAGGTCTCTGGAGCATGTGGTGCGGAGGGGATTGGGATTTCTTTAGATGTAGCATTTCTAACAGAGCTGGGTCAGACATGGTTTTATAAGTCAAGCAGAGATCGCCTCTAAGTAGGCGATATGAGATAGAGAATAGTTGAGTTTTTTGAGTCTGTCCATATAGGACAAGTGTTTAAGGCCTAGAATCCTCTTTGTGAGGTACTTTTTACAGTGTCTCCAGTTGTTGCAGGAGTCTAGTGAGGTAAATGCCAAATGGGGCATTGCACTCGATGATTGGCCTAATGAGGGAAGAGTAGGGGGAGGCAATGACCTCTTTCTTCCTGGATGCAAAACCCTTAGAAATGAGATGTGCCACACAGAAGGACTTTCTGACCACAGTGGCAGTGTGGTGGTCAAAAGAGAGGTTGCTGTCATCCTGTGTTCCCAGATCTCTTATAACCCCTTCTCTATTCAGTGGACTACCATCGATGTGGTAGTTCATGGGAGCTGGGTTTTTCTCAAACGGGATGATGACATTTTTTGGCATTGAGCTTAAGGCCATTGTTCAGTAAGGCCTTTCTGTAGGGTGTCAGCATCACTTGGAGAGTTAATAATGGTTCCCAACTTGCAATTTTCTGCGATCTTTGTCAGCCAAGGTCCCTTCATGTTGGACTGGACTTCTGAGAAGTAGATACCAAACAGTAGAGGACCCAGGACCGATCCCTGTGAGACTCCACTCGTGACTGGTCGGCAGTCTGACTTGGAGTCAGCTGCTTTCACACTGTGGGTTTTATCTGTGAGCCAGTTTGCACCTAGTGATATAGGGATTGGTGCCTAGCTTATTGAGTTTTTCTATGATTCCTGAGTGGGGAATGGTATCAAAGGCCTTGGCCAGATCAAGGTAAGCTGTATGAACCACCTTGGCTTCTTCCACAGCTCTGGTGACTGACTCAAAGAAGTTGACCAAGTTGAGCAGGCATAATCTACCCTTCGCAAAACCAAACTGTGTGGGATCCAGAGTTTGGAGATTCCCTATATCCTTGTTTATTAGGTCCAAGATGATGCGTTCCATAGCATTGCATCTCAGACTTGTCAGGCTAATGAGGCGATAGTTCCCAGGGTCTGTAGTCATTCTTCCTTTGTGGAGAGGGATGACTATAGCAGTGCGCCATTCAGTAGGGACATAGCCTGAGGTGAGGCTGCGATTGAACAGGGCACACAGGTGAGGTGCCAGTTCACTCTGTAGTTCATATAGAACACAGGTTTACTATTGAATTGTCGATCCCGTTTTGTGCGACTCGCATTGCCCGAATGCGGAACTGCGAACGTCACAACACCGACGCCCAGATGTGCGATCGGCAAAACCTCGCCCCCATCCGACCCATGGTAGCATGGGTGTGGAGGTGTTGTGCGGCCGGTAATGTCGATCGTCGGAGATTCGCGGTTTCGGTTCGCTAGCGAAATGTTTTCGGTGTTTCGGTTCACGCAAACGCGTCAATGGGGTCGCCGTTCGCACGGAGTGCATTCGCACATTTAATAGTAAACCAGAACACAGCCAGGGATATTGTCAGGTCCCATAGAAGCTGTATTCTTGGCCTTGGACAGTGCTGTTTTAACCTCTGCAGCAGTAATACTGGCTGCGTGGCAATCTAATGGTATTTTGATTGGTCCTTTGGAGGAGAGAGAGGGGAAAAGTTGGCACTGAATCTGCCGGCCAGTATATTGGCAATATCTGTTGGCTCGGTATAGGAAGTACCATTGTGTGTAGCTCAGAGCAAATCTGAGTATTGCTGTGGAGGTTCTTTACATAACTATAGAGGACCTTGTGGTTGTCTTTACTATCTGCTGCAATTCTGTTTTCATAGTTAGCTTTAGAGAATTTGATGAGGAATGTCAACGTTTTGTTGAGGCTGATAAGGGAGTTTTTCCAGTCTTGGGACTTCACTTATTCCGCATCAGTTTCCTCCTTCTGTTGTAGCGTCTGTTTATGGCAGTGGACCACCAGAATGGCTTCCTTTTTTTGGAGGAGAGCATCTCCTTAGTTCTATTGGGTATGGCGATATCCATGCATTTGTGTACGTGTTCGTACAGTGATTTGGTGTATGATTCGGCGGTCATGCAATTATTCTCCATTTGCATGGGCATCGTGAAGTTAGCCACATCTGTTTGTAGAAGCCCAAAGTTAGCTTGGGAGAAGTTTTTCATGGTGGTTACTTTTGCAGGGGTGGAGTGGGGAGAGGGAGGGATGGGATTTCCAAGGTGGTTAGTTTGTGGTCAGATCTAACCAGGGAGGAGTTGACTATTGGTGTAAAGCAATGGTCGCCCATGTTAGTAATGACCAGGTCAAGGATGTTGCTACCTCTATTGGGGGTAAGAACGAGCTTGTCCAGGGCATTGGAATTAATGAATTCCAGGAAACATTGGGCAAGTATATTGGTACATGAGTAGTTTTCCCAATTAATGGAGGGGTAGTTGAAGTCGCTCAGTATGAGTGTGTTGGATTGGACCCTAATATTCTGCAGGGTACTTAGGAACATGGAGTGAATGTCTTGGGACATGGTTGGGGACCTATAACAGGCTATGACCTAAATCACTGTCTTACCCAATGTTAGCTGCACCTGAAGTATCTCTGATGCATTATGTTGGGCTGCCAGTCTGGAGGTGTGTGCATCCTTTATAAATATGGAAACACGACCACCTTTGGAGCTTTGGTCCCAGGTCTGGGGCAGAAAGGTGTGGAATGAGCTATAGCCTGGTAGTGCATGGGTGCTTTCTGCTGCCTTGAACCAGGTCTCTGTTACAGCACATATGTCGATGTTCTCCATTTTAATGAGTGCTTCAAGTGAGTGCATTTTGAGATTTAGACTTCTAGCATTCAGCAGCATGACCATCAGATTGCATTTGTTTGTAACTGTTACGGTGGTAATTTGGTCTTTGGAACACTGCCTAAAAAAGGCACTGTAGGGGTGGCAAGAGCCTTGGCCAGTATCCAGAAGCCCAGGGGTGACAAATGCAGCCCATCTCTGGCAAAGCATCAAGGTCGGTCAGTCATGTCATCCTAGGCAGACAGATACTGGATCGCTTAGAATGACACCAGAAACTTAGCCAATTGTTGAAATCAATCATTTTCTGCTTGTACTGTGGTATCATTCTGGGTGATGGTAGGATGCTGCTCAGGACTAGGGTCGTGCCCGCCTGGGCTACATAATCCGAGACTACCTCCATGTCTCTTTTCATGTAGTCCAGGGAGGTACGTCTCAGGTCATTCACACCCACATGTAAAATGACAGAGTCGTATTTGTACCTGCTGTTGAGGGACCTGAGTGCTTGCATTATAGGTAGGTACTAGGTTATTGGCCCAAGGGCCTAAGTAAACCTAGTCAACAAGAATGTTCATCATATTTCACTGTTGCAGTCCTAACCAATGGGTTGTCCGGCTCCTGGTAGCCCTCGATCGGCCAGAATACCAAAGGTAAGTAAAAATGACATTGGCTGTCGGTTTTAAAGGGCGTCAGGGCATCTGATACAAAAGGAGGTGCCAACGTCACTTCCTCAGTCTTCCTTGCCACGGAGCCCGAAGCAGAAGCATTTCTTGCACGAGTGCTGGTCGGCAGTTTACCTTTCTTGTTTCCGACTACAAAATTGAAGTCAACTACTGCTAAGTACCCCATTGGGGATCCTCTTTTCTTGCCTTAATGAATGTCAGTAAAGGTTAATAATTGTCTTACCTCTGGAAAGCAGATTCCCCATAGAAATTTTCATTCTGATTGTATTATTTGTTTAGGCCTTGACGACGGCGTTCTTGATTGTGATCTCTGCTTCCTTTAATCCGCGTACTATTCGTCGTCAGGCTAAGCTTTTAGTTAAACATTTTGGAGTTTAGCTTAAGTTTGTCAGTATGGTGTCCGCTGGTCTTCAGGCTTTGGATATCCCCAAGAAACGTAAGGATAAGGATTGCGACAGGCTTCTGAAGGTCAAGTCCTCAGATGATGTTCAGTTGGTCGTCAGTCATGCAGTAGCCAGTGAGGCGCCTTTGCAGCCCCTGCAGGCCACAGGTTTTCAACCGCAGGCCTCAGTTGAGACCATTTCAGAGGCCCCCAGGCCTCCGGCTTCCATTTTGGCTTCTGACCTTCCACCTGTTGCCTCTTCAGCTGGATCCAGAGCCGCTAACCTGACTCTGGTGTCCGAGCCCTCCGTTCTTCATTCAGACAGCCAGCTCATACTGACGACTTCGACTGCAACTTTGGTGGTTGCCAGGCCTCCCAAGTCCTTCAGACTTGCAGGTAAATCTTCCAGTCGTAAGCCTGTGAAGAAACAGGCTCCAGTTTCCTCTTGTTCCCCTCATTCTCAAGTGGTTAAAATGGCTGATGACCTTTTGACTCTTATTAGGGGTTCACAGCCTCCTCCTCAAAAAGAGGTAGGGATGTCTCTACTGAGGCTTTGTCTTATTCAGATTTTGATACTTCTAGCATTTCTGTTGATGAAGAGGAAGTTTCTCTGGCTTTCTCTCCTTTTGAGGATTCAGACGCAGAGGAGTCCATCCCTTCTGCTTCTCCTCCAGAAGATTTCTCTTTTGGTGATACTTTAAATACTCTCTCGCATTTTAAATGGGAAAGTCAGGATTATCCTCTTTCTAAAAAAAGGATTAGGGAGTTTTTGGATTTGCCTCAGCATAAGCCTTTGGCTATTCCACCTGTGTTGGAGGTGGTTGATGATGTTTTTCTGAAAAATTCCATGACTCCAAATTCAGTTCCTCCTGCTCCCAGGAAACCTGACAGGTACTATACAGTCCCTAATTCTCATTTGTTTCTTTTCAGGAATCTGTTGGCTGATCCAGAGGTTATTTCTCAAGGTCCTAAAGGAGTTAAGGCCACTGTTACTAAAATTCCTGTTCCTTCTGACAGGGAATCTAGGAACTTAGATAGGTGGGGTAAAAAGGTTTATACCTCTGCCACTCTTGCTGTTAGGTCTACTAATTGTCTTTTTCATATGCTAAAGTACCAGCAGCACACCATGGAAGCTATTAAGTCTAGGATAGCAAGTGTGCCTCTGTTGGCGGAGAATAAGGATATGCTGGATTTGCTGAATTCTGCCAGTCTTGTCAGTAAACATTCATTACATCTTGGTTTCGACATTCTAGAAGCCTCCTGTAGGGCTACAGCTACTAGCTCTGTTATTAGAAGGCACGCTTGGCTCAGGGAGCAACCCCTACCAGAGCCTGTCAAGGCTAAGCTTTTAGATGTACCTTTGCATAAGGACAGTCTTTTTGGCAACAAAGCAGAGGAAGTGCTCAAGAAGATGGAAGACAAAGACAAGTCTATGCAGACAGTTAAAGACTTTCTTCAAGTTCAGCCTCCTTGCTTTAGCAGGAATTACCTTTTTAAGAGTTGGACGTTCCCTGATACCAGCAGACAGAACCGTTCTAGGACTAGAAGTTATAAATCTTGTAGGGGACAGGTGGCTACCCCTCAAAGGTCTAAACGTTGGCAGGCTTCCTCTTCCAAGGCAGAAAGTTCTAAGCCTGCATCTCAATCTAAACATTCTCAATGACTGTCCACCTTCTGCCTGTTCTTGCCTGTCCAGAAAGTCCTTTAGGGGGAAGGTTGGCCCTTTTTACAAATGTCTGGGCCACCATCATGGACAACAAATGGTTACTCTGAACTGTATCCCTAGGACACAAGTTTCTTTCCACACCTTTCCAGTACCCAAAGGATTCCCAGACGCTCCTCCAAACCAAAGGGCAGAAGTAGAAAAGCAAATGTTGTCTCTGTTACATCTGGGAGCAATAGAATCAGTTCCTGCTCAGCAGGTAGGCCAGGGTTTCTATTCCAGACTTCTCCTAGTTCCAAAAAAAGAAGGCACCTGGCATCCTATCATATATCTATCCATCCTGAACTCTTTCATGATAATTCCAAAGTTCAAAATGCTCACTCTGCATCAGTTGCTGCCATTGTTAGAAAAGGATTCCTGGCTGGTAACGTTGGATCTCAAAGAAGCTTATCTGCACATCCCTATCAGGGAAAGTTGCAGGCAATTCCTTCGTTTCAGGGTGGGCAAGCAACATTATCAATTCTCTGTGCTGCCCTTTGGCTTATCTACAGCTCTCAGAGTTTTCACAAAGTGCCTGGCTCCAGTCATTGCTTTTTGCAGGCAGAAGAAATTTCAGATTTATCCATACTTGGACATCTGTCTAATTCAAGCAAATTCTCAGGAACAGTTGTTAAAGGATCTAGAATTTGTAAAGACTCTTCTCTCTTCCCTGGGTTATACTCTAAACGAGGAAATATCAAAAATGGTACCATCCAAAGAGATAACATTCCTAGGAGCGAGTCTGAACACAGCCTCCCATATGATATGTCACCCAGGAGAAGCAGACAACTCTTTCAGTTTACTTCAAGGACTTGGCAAGCCTGTCCCAGCTCTCTGCAAGAAAATACCTGCAAACTCTGGGATTCATGGCCTCTTGCATTCTCATGATTCCATATGCAAGACTGCATATGAGGAAGTTGCAATAGTACCTCAAGAACATTTGGGGTCAACACACAGAGGACCTGGATGTGATAATTCATCTGCTTCCTTGTCTGCAGACAGAGTTTCTATGGTGGGCAACAGCCTGTTTACAGAACAAAGGCATGCCTTTTTGCCCACCCCTTGCCACTCAAGCTCTTACCACAGACGCATAGGACTACGTCTGGGGAGCTCACCTGGATGGCAGATGCATACAGGGAAGTTAGAATGCCCCGCAGATGTGCCTGTACATATATTTAAAGGTGTTGATGGCAGTCCAGCAGGCCTTACTAGCTTTCAAGCATCTTCTTTCTAAAGGACCCTGCCTGTCAGGACTGACAACACCACAGTCATGTGGTACATCAACAAGCAGGAAGGGACTCATTCTTACCTGCTGTGCAGACAGAGCGTGAGTCTTTGGTCCATAGCAGCATCCCTGGGCCTGCATCTCCTAGCTCAGTTTCTTCCAGGAAGGCTGAATTTTTGGCAGACCAGTTGAGCAGACAGACCTTGGATCGTCACAAGTGACAGCTGAACAGAGCATTTTTTTACAGCATCATTCAACGTTGGGGTACTCCTCAAGTGGATTTGTCCAGACAACCATCTTCTCCTTCTTTTTTGCACCAAACAGCATCACAGCAGAGCCTGGAAAGTGGATGCTCTGTCCTTCCCTTGGACGCTGCTGTCAGTTTATGCCTTTCCTTCTCTTCCTCTTCTTCACAGAGTATTATTGAGGATCAGGGAAGAACGACCAAGGACTATTCTCATAGCTCTGGACTGGCCCAGGCAGCATTAGTATCCACTGCTTCTCAGTCTCTCCCAATGTCCTGCTTGGCATCTTTTTCTGAAGCCAGATCTTTTGGTTCAGGAAGGGGGAAACATTTAACATCCTCATCTTCAGTCTCTCCATTTGGCAGCATGGCTCATTGCATGACTCCATCATTTTCTTCTTCCCTTTCCCAGCAGGTGGTTGACGTGCTGAGTGAGGCCAGGAGGCCTAGCACCAGGAAGTTTTATGCTGGCAAATGGGGAAAGATTCTCTCATTGGATGCAGGCTAGAGCGGAATCTTCTTCTCAGCCTACCCTTCTTCTGATCCTGGAATACCTGGCTGATTTGCTTCAGGGTGGTCTTTCTTTTTCCTCTATCAAGATCTATGCTTCAGCCATTTCTGCTCATTGTTCTTTTGAACCGTCCATTTTCTCTCATCCCCTGATGAAAATGTTTCTCAGAGGTGCTTGCAACTGAAGACCTCCCAGAAGGGCACCTACTCCAGCCTGGGAACTTAATTTGGTTCTAGAGAAACTCACTCTTCTTCTTTTTGAGCCAGCTGCCACTGCAGATTTAAAGTTTATCTGGTGGAAGACTGCCTTCCTCTTGTCTATAACTTCAGCAAGGAGGGTTTCGGAGCTGCAGGCTTTGATGGCTGTGGAGCCTTTTCTTGTTTTCCATGCAGATAGGGTCTCTCTAAGAACCATCCCCTCCTTTATGCCTAAGGTGGTTTCTAGCCTGACTCTTAATCAGTCCATACACCTTCCTACCTTCTTTCCTGATCCTCGAAATAGTGGTGAAAGAATCCTACATTCTCTTGATGTGCATAGACAGCTCAGGTTTTACCTGGACAGGACTAAAGACCTTCGGAAATCAGCACAGTTATTGGTCAGTTTTGCCCCTGGAGCCCAGGGCAAGGTTATTTCTAGCAAACCATTTCTAAATGGATTGCACATGGTATTACTTTTTATTATTCCTTTCATGGCAAGGTTCCTCCTCAAGGGGTTAGGACCCACTCAACTAGAGCAGCGTCCACTTCTGCAGCCTATTTAAGGGGTGTCCCTACTAAAGACATTTTGGAGGCTACCACATGGTCTTCTGTTCACACTTTCACAAAGCATTATAATTTGCCTTTGTTTTCAAGAGCCAAGGCAGGGTTTGCCACTGCTGTTCTGCAGGGCATTATCTCCAATCCTTGATTCTGTTGGTTCCTCCTCCCTTTTCTCTGGGCTTTGGTAATCAACCCATTGGTTAGGACTGCAACATTGAAACACGATGAACATAGTACAGTTGTGTACACTTACCATAAATGTAGATGTTCGAGTGTATTCACTGTTGCAGTCTTGGTTTCCCTCCCTCCTTCCCCCTTTTTTCTTTTCCTAAGGTACAGGCTAAATTTGGTATTATTTGCCAAAATGGCTTTTGGTTTAAGCCTTGTTTTCTGGGGGCTTCTGACTGTTATGGCAAGAAAGACTGAGGAAGTGATGTCAGCTGCCTCCTTTTGTATCGGACGCCCTGACATCCTTTACAACCGAAAACAACCAATGTCATTTTAACTTACCTTTGGTATTCTGGCCAATCGAGGGCTACCGGGAGCCAGATAACCCATTGTTTAGGACTGCAATAGTGAATACACTCAAACATCTACATTTATGGTAAGTGTACACAGCTGTACTTTCCCTGGCTTATGCCACCCAAGAAAGTTAATTTCCTGTGCCCCTGTTGAGCAGAGCCACAGAAGTGATCTCCTAGGTGTATTTCCTATTTCCCATCCACTCATCAAGATTTTTCTAGAAGAGTGCTAATGAGGAACTTTGCTTAACATAGATGGGTAGCTTGTTACAGAGTATAGGAAGTGTCTGGGACAGGAATCTATCCCTCCAGCATGTCCTGTTTATTGTGGTGACAAGGTTTAGGTCCCTAGAGCATGTAGTTCAGAGGGATTGGGATTTCTTTAGGTGTAGCATGTCCAGTAGCTCCGGGTTTAACATAGCTTTATATGTTAGGCAGAGATCTCCTTGGAGTAGGCGATATGCTACAGAGTAAAGATGGAGTTTTTTTAAGACAGTCATTGTAGGGCATCTGTTTGAGGCCAGTGATCCTCGTTATGAGGTACTTCTGTGGCCTTTCCAGCTGCTGCAGATGTCTTGTGAGGTACATTCCAAAAGGGGTGTTGTACAGTGTAATGGGTCTAATGAGTGCAGAGGGGAACAATGACCTCTTTTTTCCTGGATGAGAACCCTTTTGTGATGAGGTGTGCCACATAGAAGGATTTCCTGACTACTGTGGCAATGTGATTATCAAAGGAGAGACTACTGTCCACCTGGGTCCCAAGGTCTCTTATCACATATTCGGCGTTAAGTAGACTGCTGTTTATGTGGTAGTTCATGGGTATAGAGTTTTTACCAAAGGGGATGACAATGCACTTTTTGGCATTAAGCTTGAGGCCATGTCTCTGACACCAGGCATCTGTCTCAGTGAGGACCTTTTGTAGGATGTCCACATCATTTGGGGACTTGACTATGGCTCCTAGTTTGCAATCATCTGCAAACTTTGTTAGCCAGAGGCCTTCTGTGTTAGCCTGTACTTCAGAGAAGTATATACCAAACAGGAGAGGTCCTAGGACTAAACCCTGTGGTATTCCACTTGTCACTGGTTTGAAGTCAGATTTGGAGTCTGCAACTTTTACAGTGTGGGTTCTGTCAGTGAGCCAGTTGGCAACCCATCTTGTGACATAGGGATTTATACCTAGTTCAGTGAATGTAGCTGTAATTCCAGAATGGGGGATGATGTGGAAAACCTTGACGAGGTCAAGATAGGCTGTGTGAATCACCATACCCTCGTCTACGGATTTGGTGACTGCCTTAAAAAAGTCGATCAGGTTCAGAAGGCATGATCTGCCTTTCACAAACCCGAACTGGGTGGGGTCCAGAGTTTGGAGGTTACCAATGTCTTTTTTTATGAGTTTCATGATGATACATTCCATGGCCTTGCAGACCAGGCTTGTCAGGCTAATAGGGCTATAGTTCCCAGGATCAGTGGTGGGCTCCCCCTTTGTGGAGTGGGATAACTGTTTCTGTGCGCCATTCAGTGGGCACAAAGCCTGACATGAGACTATGATTGAACATGGTGTTTAGGTGGGGACCCACTTCATTCTGAAGTTCGTGTAAAATGCAGCCAGGGATGTTGTCCGGTCCCCTGGATGCTGTATTTTTGGTTTTAGAGAGTGCAGCTTTTACCTGCATAGATGTGATTACAGGGACTCTACATTCTTCCTGTATAGATATGGGCCCTTTAGGGGGTGAGAGGGGGGTAAAGCTAGCACTGAACCTGTCTGCCAGATTTTGGCAGTATTGGTTGGTTCTGTTATTTTCGTGCCATTGTGCTGTAACTCAGAGAAGGGGTAGTCCCTGAGATATATACTTGTCCCTTCTACATGTCCTATTTGTGTTGCAAGCAAGGTTTACGTACCTTGGCCATTTAATTCTGATGCTGTTTTGCAGATGTATAGAAGGTCCGTTAGGGAGAGATCCAAGGATGTCTTGTATTCAGGGCTTGGATTGCCTCTCAACAGTCTGTAAGAAACAGTACAGGAAAAGGGCTTTGAGGTGAACCTGTGTGAATGTTCCAGTTACACCAGCCTGTTCATTTACTTACTGAAGAGGCATTGTACTCAACGATTGGTCTGGTTGGTTCATAGTTTCACATGATGAGGGCCGAGTACAGTGGAACGATGAATTATTGGACCTAGATGCCATGCCCTTGCTTATAAGTTGCACAACATAGAATGATTTCCTTATATCTGTAGACACTTGATGGTTGAAGGCCAGGTTACTCTCTACATAAGTCCCCAAATCCATGACTGCTGTGTGTAATGTTATGGGTGTGTCTTCAGTGAGGTAGTTTTAAGGGGTAGCCCACTTCCCGAATGATACCATTATGCATTTCTTGGCTTTGAATGTTTGATCCAGCACAGAGCCCTGAGGGTCTCCACTAGTGACTGGCATCTTTGCAGAAGTGGACTTCCGTATCTTTTTTCAGTCCTATTTAAGAGCCACTTGGCTGTCCAGCAAGTGATGTATAGTATCCTGCTTCTATAGTTCCCATTATTTCAAAGTATTAATGTACTATATTACTGTCTTACAGTTTTGATGTACTCTATAAGTTTCAAGTTATGTTGCTTTGTAATATGTTATGTTATTGCATTACACTGGAGCTTTTCTCCCAGGGCCTCCACTGAAAAAGGGCTCAAGTCCAGCTGGACTTTCCCAGTAAACCAATGTAAAATAAATAAATAAATAAATAAGTGACATAAAGGTTTATACCTAATTCCTTGAGTTTGTCTACAGTGCCTTAGTGGAGTATTGTATCAAATGACTTGGCCATGTCAAAGTAGTTTGCACTGTTTTGCCCTCATACATTGCATTGGTGACCTTTTTGAAGAGGTCCACCAGGCTGAGTAGGCATGATCTGCCCCTGATGAAGCCAAACTGGGTTAGATCTACTATTTGAAGATCTCCTGTGTTATTGTTAATCATTTCCATGAGAATTCTTTCCATGGCTTTGCATATGAGACTAGTCAGACTTGTGGGTCTGTAGATGGCCTACCATTGTGTAGAGGGATAACCGTTGTGGTTCTCCATTCTCAGGGTATGAAACCGTTGTGGAGGTTATGTTTAATTAGTGACTCTAGTGTTCCTGACAGGTTGTGTTTCTAGGCATCCTAAAATATTTTTGGGGTCCGTCAGTGCTGTATTCTTGGCCTTAGAAAGTGCATTGAGGACCTGTTGTGTAGTGATAGTTGGAAGGGTTATGTTTGCTGGTATTTCCTGAGAGGTGGTTGGGGGGGGTAAATTTGTTGGACAGTGAATTTTCTGTATCTTCTAGCTGCATCAACAATTAATTCTGTACTTTGCTGTATACTGCCTTTGAGGTTGTGGACATGGATAAAGAAAACCGTATGCTTATCCTCAGCCTGGGAAACTATTTTTACCTCAAATTTGGCTTTAGTAGACTTGAATTGTCCCCTGAGTTGCATGTTTAGGTGGACAAAAGTGTTTTTTTTCCCTGCTGGGTGTTGCACTTCCTAATTTTTGCCATGATGTCCTTTCTTTTGTTATACAACCTATTGGAAGTTGGGATTCCACCCAGGTGGCTTGTTTTTTTTTCAATTCTTTGCTTATCTCTGGTAGGCATAGCTGTCCCTGTGCAGCTGTGGACATGATTGTTTAAGGTCTCTGTGAACAGTTCCACATAGGAAGCAATTTTCTAGGATTTGTGGGGTTTGAAATCTCCCTAGATTATTAATTAACCTACTATGGAAGGTTGCTGTTGAAACTTCTACATAAACTGTTTAACCTTAGCCTGGCTACATGCTCAGTCCTGGAAGTCTGGGGTAAAACATTGGTGATGCTACTCTGTAAAAGTAATCCTACTACTGACCTTGGAAAATACAGGCCTGTTAGCGTGACTAGTCTCATTTGTAAGGCCATGCAACACATTGTAAAAGACTTGA
Source organism: Protopterus annectens (assembly GCF_019279795.1). Lineage (NCBI taxonomy): Eukaryota > Metazoa > Chordata > Ceratodontiformes > Protopteridae > Protopterus > Protopterus annectens. The sequence continues at coordinate 610,866,327 of NC_056746.1, read as the reverse complement.
TTAATATCTCATCAGGCTAGATCTGCATCATTTTGGTTTTGTAAATGATCAGTCTTGTGTAATGAACCTGATTAAGTTTTTTAGGCAGCACAAGATATTGAGAGTGGTCTCAGTGTGCATGCAGCTTACCTTGATTTGGCCACTGTATTTGACTCTCTCCTCTTTGCTAGTTTAATTAATAAACTAAATGCTTTACAAATAGATCCTATGTGGTAAGATGGACAGTAGATTGGCTAAACAACAGAACCCACACTATGTGAGTGGCATGGTCAGTGTCAGAGAATACGAAAGTGACCAGTGGTGACCTGCAGGAACCACTTTTGTTTGTTATTTACTTCTCTAACCAACAGACTAAAAGCCAAGACCCATGGCTAACCATGTTTGCAAGTAACTGCAAATGTTTAAAATGGCTTAAATTAAATGCCAAAAACATGGAATATTGTTGCATTTGGAAGACAAACCAGTGCCACAGTATATAACATTGACAGTACCTCATTTGAAAATGAAAATTTAGTTATGGACCAGGAAACCTGGGTTGATAATTCCCTCTACTTTTACTGCCATGTAGCAACAGTTGTCAAGAAATCCTTCTACTTGCCACAGCAAATTTTCAATGGAATATCATGCAGATCTAAAGAGGTTATTGTCACCTTGTATTCTTGCACTGATCAGACCAGTTGCAGAATGCAGTACCCTCTTTCAGATGTGCCTCCCCAGACATATGAAACAGTTGGAACAAAGAATCATGGGCTAAAAATCCCTAAGCTACCAGTAAATAATTATAGCATTCTCTTTTTTATAGGCTTATCAGGGGAGACCTATGCCTTGCCTTCCGAGCAGCAAGAGAACCAGTAGTCCAGGATCTCTTGTGTAAGTACCAGAACAAGACATACAAACCTCCTTCAGCAGATCAATAAAACAAGATGGCGAGACAAATTCATTACTCAGTGTCTCCCTCGCAACTTGAATAGACACTGACCCTGCAGGTATAGCAGTGAGATGCATTGTCTTCTTTCAAACAGCAGATGGATAATTGAATGGGTATTCATAAATTCACCTTGGGCATGACGGACATAAATTCAGTCTAGCATGGGAATTGGCAAGATTTATTGGCCATAAGACTTAAATTTCATGTGATCAGTGACATGGAGCAGAAGGAGTTAGTTCTGGGCACATTGCAGGTGCTGCAAAGAGCACTTTTGGCCAACATCAAAGATAAAAGCAGTACTAATTTCATGAAATTTAATCATACTTTGACTTATGTACTGGGTCCATTCCCGTCATGGTATTAGAAACCCAAAAGATTTAGATAAATTAAACGGAGCAAATCATAAAGTTAGTATCATTTATTAGAGTATGCCATTCCTTTCAACCTAATCCTTTCTCAGTCTGATGTCACTTTTAGTGCCATGAAACATTAGTATAATCATGACTGTCAACTTCACTTATTCTGTATCTTCAGCCCACCCACAGAAACGAATGCTGAAAGATATTGCCAGTTGAAAAGAAAGGATGTGAAGTTGTTCTATCTCGCCTTTCGTTCTCACTGATGGGTTTGGAGCCGATCCTTGGCTCCAACTCAACCTAATGTAAAAGCTTGAGACCTTCAACCAGCTCGAGGCTTACTCCCTATCCCACAAAGCACTGGTGCTTCCCCCAGATCTTATTTGCTGCTGCAACAGATCAGGAGCAATTCACTAGCTCAGGCCAGTAAATTTGATTTTTCTAGTATTTAACTTGTATATATTATATTAAGTTTTTTTGTTTTGTTGTTATTGTAAATTATCTCTACTGCTAGTATCTGTATAATCTTAGCTATAATGTTTCTATCTTCCTTGTGGCCATTTTTCTATTTAGGCCTTGTAAATCTTCCTATTCTTTAGTTAGTGTGAAAATTCATACTTTACTAAAGTGTGTGTGAGAGTTGAAGATATTTAGAAATAATTACTGTTTAGAGAATTTGTTTGACTTAGTTGTGTAGTGTGGGGAAAAAAAAAAAAAAAAAATATATATATATATATATATATATAGGTCTATATGTATATGTTTGTGTATATATGTGCAGATATATATATATATATATATATATATATATATATATATATATATATATATATATATCCTTTTGCTTAGGGTGTAATATGTATATAGTGTGTGTATATATATATATATATATATATATATATATATATATATATATGTATGTATGTATAGTTATGCATATAGGTTACTTGGTTCATTAACCTGTTTAAATTAGAAGGCTAATTTTTTTTCTTTGACTGAAGCTCCTTGTTTTGTGAGCTTTCTGTGTGTGTGTGTGTGTGTGTGTGTGTGTGTGTGTTATATAGGAGAAATGTCTCTGGATAAGGATAAAAAGGCTAAGCAATCCAAGTCAGGATTCAAGAAATGTAAATTTGGACAGAAAATGTCCATTACAAATGGGCAAATGAAGTGTGTGCATTGTTTGGGTGCATTACACCTTCAAGAGACTTGTTTCTTCTGCCATTCATTTAGTTCACGTGTTTTGCATGAGAGAAGGAACAAACTAGTGGTTAGATGTTTAATAAAGTCTTCCTTTCAGGAACAATTGGATGAAGGTCAGTCCATTCATTCCAAGTCCTCAAAAAAGTCTTCTACTACTGGATCTTTGGAGCCAGCAAAATCTACCAGTTCATCTAAGCCTGACAAACAAACAACTTTGGTGCCACTGACTTCAGAGCTGACAGTTGTCATTGTAAGGAGCTGGTCCCCAGTACTGGAACCGGTAACTCTAATATTGAAATCACTGATACTACAACCTGTAGCTTCATCGGCTTCATTTTCTCAGTCCTCAAAGGAGCTTGTCTGACATGGACGTGGATTGTGTGGTGCGGAAGCTACTTCAGACACCACTGCTAGCCAAACTTTTGTCGGCTCTGACCCCTCGAGCCTTGGAACAGACTAAAATCTCCCCTGCTACTTCTGTTCCTCCTCTGATCCGACTTGAGGTTTCGGAGCCAGAGTGCTTGGAGCTGATGATAGTGGAGCCATCGGTACTGATGCCTGCTCCAGGATGTTTGGATCCGCTATCTCGGATTACTTCAGTGCCGACCGAGGAGTCTAGGAGCCAGCGCTTGCCGGTCGGGTCCGGGGAGGATAGTCGAACTGATATTTCAGGTCCGACTTTACCTCTCAGGGCTCCAGCGCAGGTGAGTTTGACGCCTACCTCTGGCTCGGAGCACACTGTTTTGGTGCTGAGAGAATCCACTGTGTCTTCGGATCCAGGGGATGTAATGCGATCCTATCTCACCTACATTCATAACTGATGGGCTCGGAGCCGAGAATCGGCTCCGACTCGGCCGATACACTAGCACAAAGTCTCTCATTGGCTGAGCCAACCCCCTTATCCCAGAATGCACCACTCCCAACCCCCCAGATCTCGTTTGCCACTCCTAGAGTAACAACGTGGTCTCGACTTGGCTGTGCCTAAGTACCCTTTTTTTTGGCCTTTTGGTCGCTTTTTGACAATTAGCTTTAGAATTTATACTCAAACAGCTATTTTAATAGCTATCTGGTTGTTAGTTCAGTTGTGATTGACTGTGTTTGTCTTTTTGAATTGTTGTGGTAATCCCTTCTGTTTGGCGGGTTAGGCCCGTTTGAGTTAGAGGGCCTTTGCCCTGTCTCTTGGAGCGTTTAAGTTAGAGCTCTTCCCCCCTTCCCTCCTTGTGTGTTTGAGTGTGTTACAGTAGGTATGTCTGGAAAAGAAAAGGAACATAAGCCATCGGGCTTTAAAAAATGTTCAAAATGCAGTTATAAGATGTTGTTGACAGATGGCCACGCCATCTGTTTTCATTGTTTAGGGGCTAAACACTTGCAAGAGTCTTGCAGTGTTTGCCATGCTTTCTCTTCTCCTGTCCTACACGAGAGGAAAAATAAGCTTATCCTGAAGGGTCTCATCAAATCAGCCTTCAAGGAAGCTTTGGCTTCTTCTCCCTCTTCGAAATCGAGGGAAAAGAAGACTTCAGCTCTGACAAGTCCGTCAGAGCCGCTTGCAAAAAGGGCTAAATCTGTGTCCCCTTCCTCGGCTCCACTGGCCTTGGAGCCGAAGGATAGAGGATCTAAAGCTGGGTCTCCCTCCTCGGCTCTACTGTTTTTGGAGTCTCGGGATGAGAGATCAGGTACTCTGTCCCCTTCCTTGGCTTCACTGATTTCGGAGCTGCAGGATAGAGGGTCTAAATCAGGGTCTCCTTCATCAGCTACATTGGGCTCGGAGCCGCTGGAGAGTGTTTCTGCTCTGGGGTCGGTTTCGTCGGCTCCTGAACCGTCGACGCCGAAGGGGGTCTCGGTTCTGGTCGAGTCTGCTTCGGCTCCAATCCTTTTGGAGCCGATTCGGAGCCGGCCTCCTAGCCTTGTTTCGGAGCCGATAGGAAAAGTCTCTCGGCCCCCTTCTGTTTCCTCCAGGTCCTCCAGGCTTTCAGACTCGGATGTAGATAGGGTGGTCCAGAGGCTCCTCCAGTCACCTGTCTTATCCAAATTATTTTCGGCTCCGGCCCAGTCGGCCCCGGAGCCAGCCCCTTCGATACCGTTTCTTCCTCCTACGACAACCTTGGTGTCGTCGGAGTCAGAGTTCGTAGAGTTGGGTGAAGTCCTTGAATTGGTCCCGAGACCCACTGCTAGTCTGTTGGCACCGTCTTCAGCTCCAACCATTTCTGTGCCTTCTAGAGGTTTCTGTTCTCGGGTGTCCTCAGCCGGGCCCGAGGGGGATTCGTCGGGGCTTCTGGTTTCGGCCTCGAGTCTCCCTCTTGGCGCCTCGGCTAGGGGAACCCCGACACCGGTCATGGTCTCGGGGACGGGCCTCTCCTCAGATTCTGGTGGGCCCGCCTTTGAGGCTATGAGGAGTGCGCTGGCCAAGTCTCTAGTGACTTGACCTGAATCTGCGACTCCTTCGCTAGACACGGCGGCTAGAGCTTCTGGTGCCTCCCTATCTTCAGACAGTGCAGCTCCTAGGCCTGAGGATTCCTCCTTGTGTGGTCCCCTTTTTTCCGAGGAGCCTTCAGAGTTCGTGCCTGAGGAGCCCCCCAGGAAAAAATTGTGCAAGAAGAAGCACATGATTCTGTCACCTCGGACACCGACCTCGATGATGCGGAGGGGTCCCCTAAGTCGTCCTCTGGCGATGTCTCGTTCTCCGATATCCTGGAGATCTTGAGACAGAGGGCGACTGGCCATCCAAAATCCCTTCCGCGGAGGAGTCGGACTTCCTCAAGGCCTTCGGAGCCCAACCCTCCACCTCCTGGTTGTCTCCAACCTTCGATGAGTTAATGGACCTTATTTGTCGAAGAGTGTGGGAACACCCTGATTCTGTGGAGCCAGTTCCTTCTCGCCCCAACAAGTTTTTATCCGCACCCCCTGGCAAGGAGTTTCTAACCAAGGGAGTTCCGGTTGATGCTATGGTGGTGGCGTCTGCCACCCAGCAAGATGTGGCAGAGGCATCTACTTCTATCCATCCTCCTAACAAGGAGTCCAGGAGCATGGATAGGTACGGGAAGCGTACCCTGACATCAGCGACCTTTACCCTGCGGTCGCTGAATTATTTATGTCATTTTACGAGGTTCCAAAGGGATCTCATAAAGGAGTTGGGAGATACCCTGTCGGATAACGTGCCTGAGGCGTTGACGCAGTCTGTCAATGCCCAGCTGTCTACCCTTTCATCCATTGTTAACTCGTCCATGAGGCTCATATCGTATGCAGCCGAAGGGGCGGGTAGGGCAGCGAGTTTGGGCGTAGCCCTTAGGAGGCAAGCCTGAATGCGCTTGTGTCACTTTGCGGAGGCATTCAAGTCTTCCTTTACCGATGCTCCATTCGATGGGTCCTCTCTCTTTGGACCCAAGGTGAAAGACACACTCACTAGATGTGAGCAGGAGGGTAAGACTTTGTCTCCCGTTGGGGCCCATTTTTCGGTTCCCTCGAGACCTTATCCCAAGGCTCAGAGGGGAGGAAAGATGTGGTTCAGAGGCAGAGGGGGGGGGAATTATTCTGGAAGACGTCGCCCCAGAGGTGGCGGAGGCCCCCGCAACTCAGGAGACCGCAAATCCTTTCGTGGTTCCTCCTTCCAGCGTCCCTGAGGGACTGCCCAACTGTGAGTCTCCAAAGCCAGTCGGGGGTCGATTCTCGACTCATCCAAGGGCCTGGGGTTCCATCACTCAGAATCAGTGGGTGCTTCGTATCATCGCCGGAGGTTACACCATTCCCTTTATCCGCCCCCCCTCCACCGTCAAGGAAAATCCCAGACGTGCCACCCAGTCAACGGGATCAAGCAGCCATAGAGGTCGCAAAGCTGCTCGGAAAGGGAGTCATCCAGCCAGTCCCCGCAGACCAGACTGGATTAGGAACTTACTCAAAGTTATTTTTGGTGTCGAAAAGAACAGGGGACTTGAGACCCATTCTGGACCTCAGACACCTAAACCGCTTCATAAAGAAGTCCAAGTTCCGGATGGTCACGTTGCAATCCATTTTCCCATTGCTGGAAAAAGGAGTATGGATGTGCTCCATCGATCTCAAGGACACCTATTATCACATCAAGATAAACAGAGCGTCCAGGATACATTTACGCTTCTGCCTAGGAGCCAGTCACATCCAGTTTCGAGCCCTGCCCTTTCGTCTCACCACAGCCCCCAGGGTGTTTACCAAATGTCTGGCAGTGGTGACGGCTCACCTGAGACGTCTGGGATTCCAGGTGTTTCCGTATATAGACGACTGGCTCCTCACTGCCCCCACCAGGCATCTTCTTATTCAAGCCGAGAGTGCTACCATCGAGTTGGGACATCTATTAGGAATTACATTCAACTGGGAAAAGTCTGTATTGCTGCCATCACAGCGTGTTGCCTTTATAGGCGCAGAGCTAGACTCTGTCGAGATGCGAGCATTCCTTCCAACAGAGAGGATAAAGGTACTACAGGACCAAGTCCAAGCCTTACTACCCCAAAGCAAAGCCTCAGCCAGGATGGTCCTTCAGCTTTTGGGGTCGATGGCGGCCGCCATTCTTCTGGAGCCTCTGGCAAGATTGCACATGCGAATTTTCCAATGGCTCCTGTCGACCCAGTGGTCGTACCAAGATCTGCCCTTGTCCTACCCGATTCTCATCACGGAAACCTGCCGGCGAGATCTTCGTTGGTGGCTCCTCTCCTCCAACCTGAACCAGGGGCGACTCTTCTACCCCCCTCCCCCATTGCCACAGTGACCACGGACGCCTCCCAGATAGGGTGGGGGGGGCATTATCTGGACAGGACGGTTCAAGGCATGTGGCAGGATCATGAAACCCACTTACATATCAATGTCCTGGAAATGAGGGCAGTGCTTCTAGTGTTGCAGGCACTTCACAGCTCTCTTCCCAAGGGTACCATCGCAATCCTCTCAGACAATATGGCGGTAGTATGGTACCTAAACAAGCAGGGAGGAACCAGGTCTTATCCTCTTTGCAGAGAAGCCATGAGAGTTTGGAACTGGGTGATCGCTCCCCAGAGATTTCTAGTGGCAACGCACATTCCGGAGAAGTCCAATGTGATAGCAGACAGGCTGAGCAGAGTTATTCTGATGCCTCACGAGTGGTCCCTGAACGACAGAGTAGCGGCTCGGATCTTCTCCAAGTGGGGGTTTCCCTGTTGCGACCTTTTCGCCAGCCCCTGGAATGCGAAGTGCAGCAACTTCTTCTCCCTGATTCCCCCCCAGAGGGAGTCACCCAGGGACGCTCTAGTCCACAATTGGCCCTCCGGTCTGCTCTACGCCTTCCCTCTGGTCCCACTACTGCCAAAGGTGATTCAGAAGGCAATCTGCTTGGGAAGCAACATGATTTTGATTGCACTACACTGGCCCCGCCAAGTTTGGTTTCCTTTCCTTCGGAAGTATGCAGTGAAGGATCCTTGGATTCAGGACCCAGTTCCAGACCTCCTGTCTCTTCAGTCAGGTCAGGCCCATACATCACTGTGAACTCTCAAGCTAACGGCTTGGCTGCTCCACTTCCGACCTTAGTCAGACAGCATATCCTTTAGCCTGAGGTGGTCCGGATTCTGTCTTCTACTCACAGAGCTTCCACTAAGGAGATGTAGTCTAATAAATGGAAAAGGTTTGCCATTTGGGCTCAGCGGTACAACCATGACCCTCTGACAGCCCCGGTGTCCGCAGTATTAGATTTTTTGGCAGCTCTTTTTAGACAGGGTTCCACTGTCTCCACGCTTAAAGTCCAATTGGCAGTGATTTCTAATTATCATGTTGCCTTTGAGCCTTCACTCATGAGTCATAAGTTGTGTAAGGCCTTTCTTAAGGGAGTTTGGTTGCTTCGCCCCCCGGTGTCACAACCTGTTTTGCCATGGGATTTGAATGTAGTTTTAGGAGCCTTGACGTCTCATCCCTTCGAGCCGGCGGCCACTTGTGAGCAAAAGTTTTTATCTTGGAAGACTGCCTTCTTGGTAGCTATTACTTCAGCCAGAAGAGTATCAGAGCTTCAAGCCCTCTCTGTTAAGCCCCCTTATCTGATCTTTCACAAGGATAGAGTATCTCTAAGACTAAACCCGTCATTTCTTCCAAAGGTTTCTTCTGCTCTTTGTCTGCAGCAATCTATAGAGCTACCAGTTTTCTTTCCAAAATTTTCCAACAAGGCAGAATACAGACTTCATCAGCAACAGAAGAAATCAGACCAGTTGTTTGTGGCCTTTGCAGATAACAGGATTGGCAAAGCAGTAACTAAGACCACTATTTCTAGGTGGATTAGGGATTGTGTTTCATTTATTTATGCATCAACAGGAAGGGACCTTCCATTTCCAGTTAGAGCGCATTCTACTAGGGCTATGGCAACTTCAGTGGCCTTCCACGCCAGACTGTCTGTGGATGAGATATGTGCAGCGGCCACTTGGGCTTCTCCACATACTTTTATTTCTCATTACAAACTGGACTTGGCCTCTAGAGGTCGGGCATCCTTTGGTTCCACAGTGCTCAGGAGTGTTTTCCAGTGAGCCTCCCAGGATCTAGGTGCTAGGGACGCTGTCCCATCAGTTATGAATGTAGGCGAGATAGGATCGCATTACATCTTTTAGTTATGTACTTACCATAACGATAGATGTATGTGATCCATCTCGCCTACATTCTTACGTACTCGCCCTCCTTCCCCCTACCTGTTGGATCTGGAGGAAACACTACTGTACAGTCAGAGTGGCACATGTGAGTGAGTTGTTGTGGGGCAACAAGATCTGGGGGTTTGGGCGTGGTGCATCCTGGGATAAGGGGGTTGGCCCAGCCAATGAGAGACTTTGTGCTAGTGTATCGGCCGAGTCGGAGCCGATTCTCGGCTCCGAGCCTATCAGTTATGAATGTAGGCGAGATGGATCACATACATCTATCGTTATGGTAAGTACATAACTAAAAGTTTCTTCGCATTGGGACAGTGGTGCCCTTGATGCCATGAGGAGAGTATTGTCCCTGCAGGCAGCCACTTCATCAGGTCCAGCAACTTCCTCCCCTAAAGCACTGGCGTCTACTTCTGCGTCACAGATCCCACATAAGCATAGACACCCAGAGCCTCAGGAAGCCCCATTGGGTGAGCCCTGCTGAGACCTCCCCAGACGTTCCCACTGAGGAGGTATCTAGGAAGAGGTTATGCAAGAGGAAGCGTCTATACTTCCCTCAGGAATCCGTCACTTCAGACACTTATTTAGATGAGTCAGAAGGGTCCCCACGTTCACCCTCCGAAGATACCACTTTCACAGATATCTTGGAGATCCTTAAACAAAGGGGTGGCTGGCAGCCCATCAGCCCTACTGATGATGAATCAATCTACACGAAGGCTTTTGGGTCTCAGCCCTCCACCAATTGGGTGACTCTGCCTTTTGATGAACTTATAGACCTAGTTTGTTGAAAGGCGTTAGAGTCTCCAGATACAGTGGAACCTGTCCCTAGGAGGCCCAACAAGTTTGTTACTTTTCCACAGGACAAGGCATTTCTTACTAAAGGAGTCCCTGTTGATGCCGTGGTGGTGGCAGCAGCGGCCACCAAGAAGGAGTTATCCGAAACTTCGAAGTCTGTCCACTCCCCGAATAAAGATTCTAGGGTCATGGACAGATATGGGAAGCGCATGTTTACTTCAGCGACTTTTGCCGTTAGATCACTGAATTATCTTACACGCTTCACTAGGCTACAAAGAGATCTCATTAAAGAGCTTGGAGATACTCTTCAGGGTTCAGCAGCTGCGGGGGTCTCAGACAAAGTATCCTCCCAGCTCTTTACCCTTAATTCCATAGTAAACTTGTCCATGCGTCTGGTCTTGTACACAGCTGATGAAGCAAGTAGAGCAGCAGCTTCAGGCATTGCTCTTAGGAGGCATTCCTAGATGTGCTTATGTCCATTTGCGGAGCCCTTTAAGTCATCCTTTATCAACACCCCTTTCGATGGCTCATCCCTTTTTGGACCGAAAGTGAAAGAAATGCTTACCAGGAGTGAGCAAGATGGAAAGACTCTGTCTGCCGTTGGAGTCCATTTTTCCACACCTACCAGACCTTATCTCAAAGGTTAGAAAGGAGGAAAGATGTGGTTCCGTAAAACTCAAGGAGCCTTTCAGGACACTTGTGGTGACCCCCGCCCCCTCCAGAGGCAGGGGAGGGGGCAGTAATGGAAGACGCCGTCCACGCAGCAGAGGTGGTCCGCAGAACCATGATGACAGAGATTAGTTCTTTGGGAAGCCTTATCAGTGCTCCTGTGAGGAGGCCCGCCTGCCCACCTCTGGAGGCAGTTGGGGGACGCTTATCTTTGTACCCAGATGCCTGGCTAAAAATTTCAAAATGCAGCTGGGTACAAAGCATCATTTCCAGAGGTTACTCTGTTCTCTTTCTTACCAACCCCCCCCCCCCCACAATAAACAAGATCCCAGACATTCCATCCAGTCACAGGGAACAAGCAACCATAGAAGTCCAAAGGTTGCTGGAAAAGAGTCATCCAACCAGTCCCCGCAGACCATATAGGATCCAGAACTTACTTAAGGTTCTTTTTAGTTCCAAAGAAAACAGGGGACTGGAGACCTATTTTGAATCTCAGCAGACTGAACAAATCTGTAAAATAGACAAAAGTTCTGGATAGTCATGCTGCAGTCGATACTCCCTTTTCTAGAGAAAGACAATTGGTGTGCTCAGTCGATCTGCAAGATGCATACTACCATATTAAAATGGCCAGACCATCCAGAGATCACCTGCGCTTTTGACTGGGAGCCAGTCATTGCCAATTTCGAGCTCTGCCCTTTGGTCACACTACAGCCCCCAGAGTATTCACCAAATGTATGGCAGTAGTCACGGCTCACTTGAGACACCTATGATTCCAAGTGTTTCCATATCTAGATGACTGGCTCCTAACTGCCACCACCAGGCAACAGCTCATACAAGAGAGGGACCTGGCCATGAGACTTTGCTGTCAGCTGGGGATTACCATAAATTTAGAAAAGTCTGCCTTATTGCCATCACAACATGCCATGTTTATAGGAGCAAACTTAGACACCACCACAGTGTCTGTGAAACTTCCACCAGAAAGGGTCTGTGCTCTTCGTCAGCAAGTTCTAACACTTATTTCAAGAAGAAAAGCCCCAGCATCTCTAGTTCTCAAAATATTGGGTATAATGGCGGCAGCAATCATTGCAATTCCACTAGGTCAAATGCACATGCGCACACTCCAGTGGTTCCTCTTCATACCATGGTCTTTTCAAAATCTACCAATGTCTCATCAGATTATAATCATGGAGACCTGTAAAAAGGACCTACAGTGATGGCTAACGTCGCATTCGGTAATGATAGGCCAACCTTTTGTGTTACCACCCCCAATGCCACAGTGACCACGGACGCTTGTGGGGGGGCATTATTAGGGAAGGACAGCCCAAGGCACATGGCCACAACACAAGGCCAATTTGCATATCAAAGTACTAGAGATGAGAGCGGTATGTCTAGCATTGCAGTCCCTTCAAGACTCTCTCCCTCTAGGGACCATTGCAATCCAGACGGACAACATGTCCGTAGTCTAGTACATCAGCAAACAAGGAGGGACCATATCTCACCCCCTATGTCAAGAGGCCCTGAGAGTATGGCAGTGGGCAACCTCTACCCAGCGCTTTCTGATAGCAACGCACGTCCCGGGAAGGTCCATTGTGATAGCAGACAAACTGAGCAGGGCAATTCTGTTGCCTCATGAGTGGTCCCTGAAGAAAGAAGTAGCAGAAAGGATATTCCACAAATGGGGTCAGCCTTGCTGGGATCTCTTTGCCACCCCCACAAACATGAAATGCAGCAGCTACTTTGCCCTTATGCCCCAAAGGATACGCTCGTACACGATTGGCCCCTGGGCCTCCTTTATGCATTTCTTCCCTTTCCTCTGATACCCAAAGTTTTACAGAAAGACAGTGTTCTGGGAAGGACCATAATTCTTATAGCCCCCTACTGGTCTTGTCAGATTTGGTTTCCATTCCTACGGCCTCATCTATTGAAAGAACCTTGAAGTTTGGAACCAGTTCCAGACCTCCTGATTCACTCATTGGGGGCTCTTCATCCATCTCTTCAGTCCATCAAATTGACAGCTTGGCTGGTCCAATTCCAAATATAGCCAGGTTTCAGAATATTTCAGCTGCAGCTCAGCATATACTGATATCCTCCCACAAATCTTCCACTAGAAAGTTATATCTTAGCAAATGGAAAAGATTCTCAATATGGGCATTGAAAAATCACATTGGTCCCTATTTAGCTCCTATATCTTCTGTTTTGGAATTTTTAACTGAACTATTTTATGAGGGGGCAGCTGCCGCAACCATTTGAGTCCAACTAGCTGCAATATCTAACTTTCACCTTGGCATTCAAGGGTCTAATATTATGTCACATAGACTTTCCAAAGCATTTCTCAAAGGCACATTACATTTGAGACCACCCATTAAATCTCCAATTACCCCATGGGATTTAAACTTTGTTCTTTCTGGAATCATCCTACCACCTTTTGAACAAGCCTCTTTGGGTGACTTGAAATATCTGACATGGAAAACCATATTTCTAGTGGCCATTACTTCTGCTCGAAGGGTTTCAGAGTTACAGGCCTTGTCCATTAAACCTCCATATATGATACTTCAAAATGATAGTTTCTCTTCAGACAAATCCCTCATTTTTACTGAAAGAATGTTCAGAGGCAAATCTCAATCAGTCTATAGAGGTACCTGTTTTCTTCCCTAAATATGACAATAATATGGATTTTATGCTGCACAAGCTTGATGTTCGCAGGCAGCTTCGATTTTATTTAGACAGGACCAGAGATTTCAGGAAAACAGTACAGCTCTTTGTTGCTTTTTCATATTCCAAGAAAGGTCCACCTGTGGTGAAAACCACTTTATCAAAATGGTTATCAGACTGTATTTCTTTCACTTACAGTTCAGTAAATACACCATTACATCAAAAGATAAAGGGCCTGTCTACTAGGGCTGTCTCCACCTCGTTAGCCTTTCTGCCAGATTACCGATAGATACTATTTGTGCAGCAGCTACTTGGATAAGGCCTCATACCTTCATCACTCGTTACAAAGTACATATGGCCTCCAGGGACATGGCTTCCTTTGGTTCCACTGTCCTGATGAATGTACTCCAGTGAGCTACCCGAGAAAGATGGTGCTTGGGACGCTAACCCATCAGTAAGAATGAAAGGCATGATAGAACAACTTCACATAAAGAAGTTATGTACTCACCATAATGTTCCATGTGAGTTGTTCATCTCGCTTTCATTCTTACGTCCCACCCACCAACCCCCATCCAAGCTTCTTGGGAACCGAATATTCACCTTATTCATGGTTGTATTGACCTTTATCTAGTTTTGCTCGGTTATCAGTATATCAAGAGTGGCATGTAGTTTATTGGCAACAAACAAGATCTGAGGGAAGCACCAGTGCATCATGGGATAGGGAGTAGGCCTTGAGCTGGTTGAAGACCTCGAGCTTTTGCATTAGGCAGAGTCATAGCCGAGGATCGGCTCCGAATGTCAGTAAGAATGAAGGCGAGATGAACAACTCACATGGAACGTTATGGTGAGTACATAACTTCTTTTTACTTGGGATCATTCTGTCTGAACAAGATGAAAAGTTAATGAGATGGGCATCTAAAGTCAGGCTGAGAACTCACAATGGCTTCTTTTTCCACTCGATATGAAAAGCAGGGTTTTAAAGTTAAAGTTTACAATAATATATAAAATTTGTGATTTAATTCTCTAATTCGCATTTTCAGATCTTGATGAGTTCTGTCAAGTCTAGATGTTTATGTAAATTGTTACTGTCTGAATTTAGTGGTACAAGTCAGTCTTTGCGCCACAAGACTTTGATAGCTCAAAGCACAGTATGATTTTCTTTTTTTTTTCTGCTTTCAAGCAGAGATAACTTTTGCATCATTTGCAGCAAAGGCCATCCCTTTTTTTTTTTAGAGAGACATTTTATTGGTGCTAGTTGAGAAAAGATGTCAAGCAGACATGCTTTGTTGTCGTTTTCATTTTAATATGGGAGCAGAATTATATTTGGGTTGCCACCTTTTGAAGAAAGACAAAAATCCACACCATTTGTTCCACTGATTCCTCATTCATTTTTTAGTTAGGCGTGCCATACTTCTCTTTCGTAATTAACTTGACCTGTTAGTGGTAACTTTAAAGAAGCAGTTAGTGCAGTGATTTGCAACATATAAGTAAATATACTGAAGATGTTAAATATAGTGATGTCCGTTATAAATAATCGGTATATGCCCTGAAACTATTTTAACAGCTATTTTAGTTTTCTAATCTAAATCAGTCACACGTGGACATGTGAGATGAACAAACAAGTATTTACAGCATCCTGTAATATGTAAAATATTTTCCTGAATCCAGTTCTTGATCCTGCCCACAGTATCATGTTACAAACAAAAAGCACATATACTCAACTTCTGTTGCAAGAGGCAGATACAGTTGAAAGGTAAACCTATTATTTTGCTGTTATAAAAGAAAAATTCTGATTTTTACACATTTGTGTTCTTCACACAAAAATTTGATTTTATCCTGAATCATTAGGTCTAACACTTCAGGTTGCCTGTTAAATGAGCTACCTTGTTTATCATGGCCAGTGCTAACCATACATTTGCATGACTGTTGCTTCCTATTGGAGCCTTATACTGTAGGTCCCTCACCTCAGTTCTTTTTGTGAACAGACAGATCAAAGGCTTTTCTCTTCCTTGAACTAACACACCTTTGTTTGAAACCTTATTTAGAACCTTATCTAAATTAGTCTGATGTTCTTCATTCTCACTGCTGCAGAAGCCTATGGGTAGTGTCCTACCAAGAACACAACACCCGGCCAGTTTGCCAAAGCTTTAACTCTCCCCCTCTCACACTCACTCACTCTGGCTACTGATAGGTTGCACCCTTTCTGAAGGGAAGTATATTAGCAACAGGAGTGAGGCAAATGTATTTATTTACTGACATTTTATTACAGTGAAAGTACAACCGGGTAGGTGCCCAGTTTCAGAGGAAGCCTGGGGAGAAAAGCTCCAAAGTATTGAAAAAAACATTTAAAAGTATCGACTCCAAAATCTTCACTGATGTGCCTACTCTCCCTGTTTCTCAATTTCTTTGTGTTCAGAATTTTATTGCCAGCTTGAGGAGAAGCATATCTCTGGCTACAGAAAAGCAGCACTCTGTCAAAAGCTTCTTGCCTAACAAATAAGATCCCCTTTCTGGACCTCATTCTTTCATATTTTATAGTGAATATTTGTAGTATTATTTGTGATCTACCTTAATATTAAAAAACAGCTATTTATGGTATTCCACCTTAAGTATACCAGCTACTTTTAGGAATTGTATGTGCTTCTGCTTTTATTTGGCTTGTTTTTCAATTTTGTGTGGACAACTGTGATTTTATAAAAATATGAAATATTTGAGGTCTGCTTTTACAGTTGGGGTATATTTTTCCTACCTGTTACTATTTTAAACAGAATTAGAACACTTTCTCATTTCTGAGGTCATAAATATTATGTGATATTTATGACTAAAAGTTTAAGGTCTGGTGACACAATTTTCAGTCTTCTGATTGTGTTTACAAGTTTGTGGAAAGAAAGTGTGCTTGGTGCTTTACTAGTGAACACTTATCTTCTCCCGACATACCTCTCAAGTAGTCAGATCTTTGCTTAATTTTTTTGGTTTATTATAAAATTTGTGTTTTTTCTAGCAAATCACCGAGAATTGAAGTCACTAAATAATGTGGCATACATTTGAGTTTCAGACTATCGCTCAGAAAATGCCTGCTAAAGCAACTCCTGTTATTCTAGTAACTGTCTTAGTTTCTAAGAGCAGTATTTAAAAAGTGTTCCTATTTTGGGCCTTTGTCCTCCCAATTGTTATAAGATTTGTCCAGATTTCTTGCAACTAAAAGGCATGTCTCCTAGTGTTACTGAGCTTACTGTATTTGTAATCAGGATACTACTTTGGCTACAGCATGGATAATTTTCACGGTCCTGCTTCTTCCACTCTGCTTGTTCCTGAAAAGGAAAAACAAGTAAAATTATTGCCTCAACCTATGGTTAGTGTCACTGGCATGGCCAAAGACAGTTTTACAGACCACTTACCCTTTGTCTCGACTCCCCCTGATGTAGCTGTAATGGCCACTATGGACCGAAGGTTAGACATGTCCTCCAAGGCTGTTCCAGTACCTGTTATGTGTACAGGAAATCCAAACACTTTAGGTACAGGAGTTGTCCGGGGGGAAAGAGACCACTTGCCAGGGACAGTAGGTTGTCCCCTTACCATTCTCCTAGTAGGGATATTCCCAGAAAAAAATAAACAAAGACTTAATTTCAGGGCAGATGATTAGGTTATTTCTGTATATATAAGACATATGTCATATATTTGGCTAAGAGTGAGTCAGTTCTGGGGACAGTTGCCTTTTCACAGTTTTTGTGCAGGTATTGCCAGAGAACAGTATGTGTTCTCAGAGGATGAGGATTCAGCCAGAGAGTGGGGTGATTCTTCTTAGGAATTCATTACCCAGAACTCTGGTACTTCAGATAGTGAACCTGAAGATAATACTGTACAATTTTTTTTCCTTTGCTGAGATTGTTGCTACACTCATGGATATTGTTGCTTGGGAGCAAACAGGTGCTTTCCTAGAAATGGGCATATTTTATGATCCTTTTAGAGGATGGAAGTTTCTAATTCTGCATCTGTTCCACTCATTTTGCTAGCTCTTGAAGACACTTTCCAAGCTGCTTGCAAGGTTCCTGGTTCAGTGGCTGCAGTTCCAAAGTAAATAGATATGTAATATAGAGTCTCTCCAAATTATAAATGTCTTTATTCTCAACTGTGAGCTTACCCTATTGCAATAACTTCAGCAGCAAAAGCTAACAAAAAAAGTATGGCTTCCTCTAACCCTGTACCCTGTGATACAGAGTTTGACAAGTTAAGAGGGAGGCTGTTTGCTTCTACTATGTTAACCTTTAGGGTCTTGAATTATCAGGGCTGTTTGTGTAAAGTTTGTGTTAAAATGCACTTATAGTTTGGAAGAATTTGCTGCCTCGTTGTTTCAGAAGGCAGGTCATATTTGAATCAGATTGGTTTCTAACTTTACTCAAGTTTCTAAACATGCTCTGAAAGGTGTGTATCATTGTGATGACACTGTCTTGAGCTTCTGCTTCTTTTATGGTGTTGAGTGAGGATTTGTTTGGTTGTATAATCAGAATTTTTCTGTTGATTTGAAGTCTGATATTGTAAATTCTTCACTTAGCTTGGATTTGGTATTTGGGCCTGCAGTTACGCAGATCCTGAGACAGTGGCACTATGGAGATAAATTGATCCATGGAGTCCCTTAAAAATGTTCAGTTGCCCAGGGTCTACCTTAATAAGGCTACTTCTCAATCCTTAATAGGGCTTAACTAACAGAAATCCTAGCTTAATATAAAGCAGATCCCCCCCCCAGAAAATGACAGGAGGATAATTCTTCCAAAACAAATAAAAAATGTACCTAAATGACTATGGCTGGAATCTGATCAGCATACCCACACCTCCTGCCTCAGTTCCCTACCTCCATCACACTTAATGACCCTCAACTCCTTAGCCTGGGGTCAGTTGGCTTCAGACAGATAGGTGCTGAAGGTGATTTAGGAATGATTTACTTAGCAGTAGGTGGACTCTTCTCCTCCTTTCAGGGAAATTTCCATCCTGTTCACCTAACCAGACAGATCTGTGTCTACCAGTGCTGCAGTATGTTAGAAGCAGAGGTCAAGGTCATAGAACCATTACCTGCAAGTAATATGGATAAAGGTTTTTATTCTAGGATATTTTGGTACCAAAGTAGGAGCACACATGGGGACCTGTGATTGATCTGCCTTTTCTCAACCAAAGTTCCAGAATTCAAGATGTTGACCCTTCAAACAGTGCTTGCAGTGTTTCCAGACCATTGTCTCATAGTAACACTGGCTGTCAAATATGCTTACCATTGCATGCCCAGATTTCTAAGGTTTGCTGTATCTGGCACCACCCTCTGTGAACACTCAAGGTGCAGTGGAGATCCCAAAGTGCCAGCCCCTGCTGGTGGCTCACTGCAGATTTCAGGACATCCACATTTTTCTTTATGTAAATGACTTGCTTATTCTTTTCCCAGATGATTGGCATCCTTAACAAAATTGTCCAGCCTCCTGACATTTCTGGGATTTCACTTGATCCTAGAAAACTCTTATCTCACAGTCTCTCATAAAATTGTCTTTTTAGGGTGTCTGATAGATACAATCAAGACAAAGATTTTCTTGTTTTAAAGAAAAGGTAATACCATACCAGCAGATCTTTTCTGAGTTTTTCTTAATAGTGTCAGGCTCCTGCTAAAGAATTTCTCAGGATTCTAGGACTCTTGCCATCCGTGATCTTCATGACACCACTTTTTTTTTTTTTAATTTCTTCAAATATTTTGGGTTTCTAATACCATGATGGGAATGGACCCCATTCCTAAGTCAAAGTATGATTAAAGTTCATGAAATTAGTATTGTTTCAATCTTAGATATCAGCCAGAATTACTCATCACAGTACCTGCAATTTGCCTAGTAATGACTCCTCTTGCAATTCGTACGGAGTTACATGTATTGGTAACATATCTAAATACGATCATAGATTCTTTTTTATAAGACCCGTTGTTCCTGCTACTATTGGAACTGTCTGGGTATCTTTCTTCCACATTGCTCTCTTTTCTGCCTGCAAATCCTGATAGTTTAAGACTTTGTGTCTCTCTGTTACGCAAGACACTGTAGTCACTGTGTGTAACAATTTCAATGATCAATGCTACTTTTGTCTTCTTTTCATGGACCACTATATCTGGTTTTCTCACATCAAACTTTTGAACTGTTGGTAATGGGTGATCCCATGTGATGTAGACTTCATTTTCTATGATGCTTTGTGGCTCGTATTTCCAGTTTCCAGTATTTTTCAATCACTTCAATATTATAATGTTTGCCCAATCCCCAGTGTCTTGCCACATTATTATGCCTTTCAGTATACAGTCCTTCTGTCATTAGTATGTCACAACCAGCAACAAGGTGTGCAATCATTTCCAGTTCTGTTTTACAAAACCTACATTTGTCTGTTTCTCCCACATGTTCAATGGACTTTGTAAACCAACGTGTACATAGTCCATTATCTTGATCCGCCAATATTAACTTTTAATCCTTTGGTTGTAATTTGCCTCTCCTTAACCATTCTTGCATTCGTTCCTGATCAACAAGAGGCTGTTGCAGGAGTTTTCTATACTTGCAGCTATATCTAAGCATTTTCCACATTTCTTGCCTTCTTATCTGATCCTTCACCTTATATTCTTTCTTTTGTTTTTTTTGGCACATTCAGTTGCTGCCTGATTTTTATCTACTTCCGGTTTGATTTCCATTCCCACTAGACGCCAATATGGTTCTGCTAGACTAAGGAGGGAAGTCATTGTAGATTTATTCTTCTAATGTTTCAAAATTTTCACTGTACTTGGGTCTTGTGAGGTCAACATATATGTATGCAGTCCCATGACTGCAGCTCTATACATGTAATCAATTTCACGGAGGCCCATACCTTCTTCGGAACGGGGAATATATAATCTTGTTATGCACTGATTTTTTTATAAATCATTTGATGAGCATGAAGCATCCTACTTGTTTTCCTGCGTAATCTTGCCAACATATTTTGGGGCCAGTCAATCATTCCAAAACTGTAAGTTAGGGCAAGAAGATCAAACTGGTTTATAGACTGAACTTTGTTCATAGATGTCAGTGCTGTTTTCAGGATTAATTTATGTCTTCTAAAATATTTTTACTGAGTTTTATTCACATTTGTTCATGTTTTATTGCTGACCCTTCATCAATTCCCAAATATTTATACATTCCCTCTTGCTCAAGTTCTTTTTTTATCACATCCTTGTCTCAAACTGATGTTTTCTTGGTGCTGCAGCTTTCCTGCTGTAAAGGTTGCTTTTGAACATTTATCAAGACCAAATGACATTTTATATCATCTGAAAAAGTTTTGAATACTTGCAGTTGTGATTTCAGTTCCTCATCCGATGCACCACTTGCACATGAGAAAAATCCAGTGATACCTTAAAAGTTATTGGACCTAGCAGCTACCCCTCTCCAACTTTCAGATTCCTGTGCTGGAGTTTATAAGGTGAAAATTGCAGTGATGGACGGATCAAATGGCTGTCAATCCAGGACTCCCTTTCTCTTTTCTAACCCTAGTTCAGTCTATTCAGACAGACTCTTCAGATTATGTTTGAGGTGCAATTTCCATGGGAGTAAAAGTGCAAAGTCTGTGAGACTCTTTGACAGACAAAAGCACATAAAAACATCAAGAAAATGTTGGCAGTTATTCATACTTTGAAATTTCTACACCATCTATGGGATCTGAACCCTTTATAGGTAGTTACAGAGAATGGCACACTGATGTGGTATAAGGCTATGCGTCTACCTCGACCCACCAAAATTACTTTTTTCCGAAATGTAATTTCGCAACTCTGTTTTTCCGAAAGTGCATTTATCCAAAAATGCACTTTTGCGAAGAACTGAGTCAACGAATAGCAAGCGAGGTTGTTGTTGTAGATTGTGGCACAAGGGAATATTCCCTTTTCCCCTCTGTAGTGTGATCTTGGAGTTAGAATATATAAGTAGCGGGGGGGTGCAAGGGGGCTTGCCCCCCTGCATACATGTGTTTACTGTTGTTATGTTTATGGGGTTTTTTTTTTTTAATTTACTGTTTGTTGACCGATTTTTCGCGAAAGTGCATTTTCAGATCAATGCACTTTTGGAAAAACGGAGTCGCAAACTTACATTTTGGAAAAATTTTACTTTGGTGGGTCGAGGTAGACCCAAGGTCATACTCTGTTTGCTATTTAGCAGTAATGGCTTGGGAGTTGGAGCTTCAGCATTCTGTGACTCGTCAGGCCTCCTACATTCCATCAGAGCAGACAGACACGGCAGATCCTAGGTATACTCTCACAACTGGCAGCTCAAAACAGACATATTCCTGGACTTGATCCAAATGTGGGTAACACTTCAAGTAAATGTGTTCGACACATGCTTGCAGCCAAGCATAGAGAACAGGTGCACTGTCATTCCCTTTGTTGAGAATGTACCTGTATGCTTTTCCACCCTTTCTGATGATTTCCTAGGTAATTGTAAAGATTCTGAAAGAATCTTTTGGCCTGCTTGTGGTGAGGAAGCTTCCCCAGACCCTTTTCAGTGTGCACACCTGCAACGCACTTGGTCTGCCTGCATCATCGCAGCTCAGCTCCCCACCCCCCCCAGAAACTGCAACATTGCCAGATAACACCACTGCTATGGTCCAGTTTCTCCCTACAGTTATTGCAAGCCAAGAATAACACTTTTTAATAAGGATACCTACCAGACAAGTCTGCATAGCACACGTGGTCTACCTGCATCATCGCAGCTGGGCCCCCCCAAGCAACTGCAACATTGCCAGATAACACGACTGCTATGGTCCGGTGTCTCCCTACAGTTATTGCAAGCCAAGAATAACACTTTGTAATAAGGATACCTACCAGACAAGTCTGCATAGCACACTTGGTCTACCTGCATCATTGTAGCTCGGGCCCTCCCCCTCCCCCACACAGCAACTGCAACATTGCCAGATAACACCACTGCTACGGTCCGGTTTCTCCCTACAGTTATTGCAAGCCAAGAATAACACTTTTTATTAAGGATACCTACCAGACAAGTCTGCATAGCACACTTGGTCTACCTGTATCATCGCAGCTCCCCCCCCCCAGCAACTGCAACATTGCCAGATAACACCACTGCTACAGTCCAGTTTCTCCCTACAGTTATTGCAAGCCAACAGTAACACTTTTTAATAAGGATACCTACCAGACAAGTCTGCATAGCACACTTGGTCTACCTGTATCATCGCAGCCCCCCCCCCCCAGCAACTGCAACATTGCCAGATAATACCACTGCTATGGTCTGGTTTCTCCCTACAGTTGTTGCAAGCCAAGAATAACACTTTTTGATAAGGATACCTACCAGACAAATCTGCATGAATGGATATTTACAGTTCTTGTTATTAGCAGATGTGGTCCTTAACAGTTATGTTTTAAACATTGTGACTAGTTATTTTAATTTCCTTTTACAGCACATTTATTACTTTTACTAGTTATTTTTTAAACATTGTTTTGGCCGGCGTGCACACCTGCAAGCCCCCCCACCGAGGCAACTATAGCTTTGTCCATTGCCACTGGGTGGCATAACTTACAATATAAAAGCAAAGTCCTACGTATGCCAGCATTGTCTCTGTTCTCTCTAGCAGTAAGGATCCATTTAACAGTAAGAAAAAATCTACTGACTTGATTTATCAGCCACATTTCAAAGAAAAATGTGAACGTCTAGACAAATTTTTGAAAAAATACAAAAGTTTGGATATTGAAAATAAATATTTCTTGAAATGTATTGAATTAAATATAGTTCCGAAAGGCTTGAGTTTTTTTTTTAAATGCCCCAATGGTGTTTCGGTGACTGATCCATTCTTTAAGACTCAGGAACAATTTTTCAACAATACGGGGGTTACTTTCCTCAAGCTATTGATAGAACGCAATTCTAACATGATGAGAGAAATCAAAGATGAAATTGTGGCTATTGAAGACAGTTTTGTATCAAAGCTCCATATTAAGTTCAGCAAAAGAAATGAACATGTTACACTTTTAAAAGAGATAGAAGAGCATGAAAGGTTGTTGATTGAGAGAAAGAACAAAAAACTGGAGCGTGACATCAATGCATATAGTACTGGCACTGCTTTTTCCATTTTTCTTAAAACTGAAAGAAAACAACTGTTTGGCAAACCTAACAACAAGTGGTCCACCTTTTCTTCGGTCCACCTTAAATCCAATGCACAAGGAACTTTATTTAAGCAAGCGGGGCATATGGGTAATTTTGGCAATGTTTGTGGCTTCAGCAGTGTCTCAGAAACTGAAGATTCTATGGTTAATGTTGAAGAAACGGCTGTTCCATCTATACCTAAAACTTTTGATAAAGAAAACAGTGACACTGCTATCAAACAGGGTGTTTTTTTTTAAGTTCAGAGAAAGAGCAAAGAACTTGCAAGCAGCAGAAGATGACCAGAAAGAAGGCAAGATTAATGTCCTAATCATCCACAGACAACGAGTAGGTGAGGGTAAGTTTGAAAAGGACATTTTAAATTTATCTGACTGTATTTTAAACAAATTTCATGTTCAACTGTTAAAGTTAGGTTTAAATTTCATTAACACTAGGCGAGCTGATGTAGTTGAAACCATCATTGATTTAAAGAAATTTACTAGGAAGTTAAATTTAAGATATATTTTGAAAGATGTGAGAAAAAACAACAGCATGTTTTTTAAACCTTCTAACTTTAATCCAGCTTTAATTCATACTATTCAGGTGTTTGAAACAACATGTGAGAATGAGATTAGAGCTTTGCTCAATAGCAAGAGTCAATATTATTTTAATAACTTGAATATCAACATGAGAAAAGCTATGAAAGAGTTAGTGACTTCTAGAGACATCAGAATAATGAAAAGTGATAAGGGAGGGCTCATTGTCTTGATGAATCAAAAGGATTATATTAATAAAATTGAATCTGTGCTCAGTAATGTGAATGAATATAATATTGTTTCGACAAAGGACATAGAGAAAAGTTTCAGATATGTTAACAGCTTTTTGTATGAAAATTTGATGTGCAGTAATATGGATTCTGCAATGTACAATTTTTGTGAAGTAGAACATCCTAGAATAGGAGTGATGTTAGGCTTTTGTGACACAAAAGCCTAACGGACCCTCCCTTCAGACCCATTATTTCTGCCCCGAATTATGTCACAGTGGGTATGTTAAAAATGATTGATGCAATGCTTAGTCCTATTGTTTGTAAAATGAAGTCATATTTGAGGGACTCTTGGGATTTTTTAGATATTATTCGTTTTGTGAATGAAGCTCGTTTATTCAGTCCAACACAGCACATTATGTTTACTCTAGATGTAGTGTCTTTGTACACGTCCATACCCCACGACAAGGGGATAGAAGCAATGAGAGCATTTTTACAGCAGTGTAGTAATATATCAAATGGAGAAGTCAGTTTTTATTGTGATTCTATGGAAGTTATTTTAGAAAATAATTTTTTTTATTTTTAATCCTAGATTTTACAAGCAAGTTCAAGGAGTTGTGATGGGGTCCCCAGCAGCCCCAGTTTTTGCCAACTTAGTTATGGGGTGGTGGGAACACACCATCTTGGACTCCTTGAAAACTGAATTCAAGGTCATTTATTACAAAAGATTTATAGATGATTTAATTGGAGAGGTTAGAGAAATGCAGTTATTTTATAATAAGTTGAATGAGGTTTCTGACTTCTTGAAGTTTGTTGTGGGATGTTATGGAAATTCCATTAACTTTTTGGATGTACCTTTGACATGGAATGCATTGGGAGAAAACTTTACTAGCAGTATTTTTCGTAAAGAAACTTTCAAGAGTAATTATTTACATGCAACTAGTCAACATCCGAAATTCATGCTGAATAATATACCTAAAAGCCGATTCATACGAGCTAGCAGGATGATGAGTGTTGATGAGACATTTATTAATGAGCTTGAATTCATTATACAATTGTTTTTGGAGAGGGGGTACAGTGAGAGTTTAAGGGAAGCAGCTGATGACATCTCTAAGCAACGTGCAACCTTGTATCCACCCATTTTTTTAAAATAGGCCAACACTCCAAGTTAAGGAAACTGGAAAGTATACTGAAATTTTATGTTTCAGTATGAATGTGAGTGTTGACAATATAGGCATACGTAATATATTATAAAACAATAATTGGAAGATCCTCTAAGGAAATGCTGATTTAATGGCAGCCATTAAGGGGAAACTGAAGTTTGTTTATAGGAATGTACATAGTCTGAAAGGAGCATTTGAAAAGGGGAGAGATAGAAGCACATGTAGCATTAAGAAGTCCGTGGTTTCGTATTTTCCAAGCCTTGAGCAGTTTTTTGATCTCTTAACAATATACTTGATGTATCTTGTCCCAAATAGATCTGTCTTCACATTGAATACTTGTAAAGTAAGGCAAGTACCATTTACTTGGTGTATTTTGTCAGATTTGCCTTCCTTTGTATTACTTGCATACCAAGGCCATAAAGTAGCGTTTCTGCAACTAACTGCTTACACTCCTTATTTCCTGCTTCTACCTCTTCCTTGCTTACACTTACATTACAGCTCCAAGTCTTCCACTTCTTATGCTGATTGTCTTTCCTTGCAGTCTTCTGTGAGGGGGCAGGCCACATCTCTACCTGCTTTTTCTGGTTATACCTTCCCCCATTTTGTATCTCCCTCCTCCCCCATGCACAGTAACTAGTCTATATTAATGGGTCTCCTTGAGTGGCGCCATTTTGAAAGTTATCTTTTGGCCTGCTTGTGATGAGGTAGCTTCCCCAGACCCTTTTCAGTGTGACTGCATAAGTATAAGTAAATTAAACTAGTACAATACAGCCAAACAGACACATTTGGTGTAAACAGAACAAATGAAAATATACATTTGGTGTACAAAGAAAGGAAACAAGTAAGCCCAGGGATATATTTGGAGATGTCCATCGTGCTATGCTGCTGCAGTCATCACACTTGGGTTATCCTGCCATCAGGCGGTCCCATAGTCGGCCTGAATTCCAAAGCCTTGGTCCGGCGTCTGTTGTCGTCGCTTCTTCCCTGACGTCAGTGCGGCAGAGGTATAAAAGAGGCAGCCGACGCCATTTTCTTCAGTCTTTCTTGCCGCGCGGTGCCCGAAGCAGAAGCAGTTCGCAAGTGCCGGTCGGCCAGCTGCTGAGATTTGCGAACAGAATTTCAGCCGAAGTCTTCTATAAAGCCTAAGTACCCCGTTGGGGAAACTTTTCTTGCCTCAGACCGATGTCAGACAAAGTTAATAATTGTATTTCTTGTGGGAAGCAAATACCTCATAAGGATTTTCATTCTTATTGTATTCCTTGCCTAGGCCCAGACCACGCCGTTTCTGGTTGTCTGTTTTGCACTAGGTTCAATAAACGCACTATTAAGCGTTGGGCTGATACCGCCCGACATTATTTTGGCAGAAAGTTCAACTACATTATGTCGTCGGAACCTCCAACTACCGCTATGTTTAAAAAAATGCAAAGGCAAAGACCGGCAGCTTAGACCTAGACCAGATACCGAGGTCTCGGTTAGGCCTGCCGCCGGATCTTCGGTACTCAGTGAGGTGCCTACGCAGCCCCTGACTACCGCAGATTTAGAAAATACGACTACCTCTCAGTCAGAATCTACCGGGCCACTGGAGCCGGTTCCTCCTCAACTCGCGGACGCCAGCCCTGGCGGCGATCCAGAGACTATGGACAGGCCTTCGGTTTCAGAAGGCGTCTTTAAACCGACTACTCTTTCCTTTAAGTCATACGCTAAGCTTCCAAAGGTTAAGAAACCGGGTCCACAGACTCCCACACAGGCCCCTATGCCTAAAAAACAGATGCTCAAAATGGCGGAGGACCTGATTACCCTTATCAGAGGTTCCCAGCCCCCTCTTGACAAAAGGCCTAGACTGGAGGAAGATTTACCTCCTTCTGACCAGGAATCCATTTCTTCAGCAGACTCTGAGGAACAGGATAACCCCTTCCCTCTCTATGAAGACTCAGATGCTGAGGAGTCTATTCCCTCTGTTTCCCCCACTGAAGACTTCTGTTTTGGGGAAACCCTGCACACCATGAGAGAGCATTTCCACTGGGAAGGACAAGATTACTCTGACTCTCAAGTTTTTATATAAAAGCCCTGAAACCATTTCCCAGGGTCCCAAAGGGGTTAAGGCCTCTACTGCTAAGAATCCACTACCTGCGGAAAGAGATTCCAGGGCATTAGAAAGATGGGGGGATAAAGTGTATACCTCTGCCACTTTGGCCATGAGGGCATTAAACTGCCAATTCCACATGATTAAATACCAGCAGTACTTGCTTACTCAGTTAAAACAGAAAATGATCCCTCAAACAGATCAACTAGATTTCAAAGGGATGCAAGATTTGTTGCATGCAGCAGAACAAGTGGGAAAACATACCTTGTAGTGTGGTTTTGATTCTTTGGAGGCCTCATGTAGAGCAGCAGTCACAGGGTCTGTAATACGTAGACATGCTTGGCTAAAAGAGCAGACCTTACCAGAACATGTCAAAGCAAAGTTACTGGATGCTCCACTTCAAAAGGATGCGTTATTTGGTGTCAAAGCAGAGGAAGTTTTAAAGAAGATGGAAGAAAAGGCAAAATCAATGCAAACAGTTAAAGATTTTTTACAGGTACAACCTCCTCGCTTCAGCAGAAACTGGCCATTAAAAAACTGGTCTTTTCCTGCTTCAGACAGACCCCAAAGGGGCAAGTACAGATGCCCTAGGGGCAGAGGCCAGGCACAGGGTACCTTCTGGCCTAGACAATGGCAAACAACAGCTCGGAGGGGGAGACGACAGATCTCAACCCTTCAGAAAACAAACTCAATGACTATCCTCTTCGCCTGCCAAGCAAAATTGCCCAGGCAGCACCTCTAGGAGGAAAACTGGCTCTTTTCCCAAAAAAATTGGCACATCATAACAAAGGACAAATAGGTTCTGGATATTATTACCCGAGGTATAGATTTCATTTTCAGTCTTTACCACAAATGAGAGGCATGCCAAATCTGCCAACAAACGAATGGGCAGAGGCACAAAAGCAAATTTCAGCTGTCATGAACATGAAAGCAGTTCAAAAGGTACCTGCAAAAGAGCAAGGTGAAGGATTTTACTCAAGACTGTTTCTAGTACCAAGAAAGGACAAAGCCTGGAGACCCATCTTAGACCTTTCAATTCTAAACACGTACCTGGACATTCCCAAATTCAAAATGCTCACACTACAGCAGCTTTTTCCCATGCTGGGCAAGGAGTCTTGGCTGGTAACGTTGGACCTCCAAGAGGCATACCTGCATGTCCCTATCAGACAAGATTGCAGAAGATACCTCAGATTTTTGGCAGGCACAACGCATTATCAATTCTCTGCATTGCCCTTTGGCTTATCTGCTGCACCCAGAGTATTCACGAAATGCCTGGCATCAGTAATTGCATACTGCAGACAGCGAGGAATACAAATTTATCCATATCTGGACAACTGCCTGATCCAAGTGGACAGCAAAGACATCCTACTACAGCATCTGGCATTTGTAACTAAGTTGCCTAGGGTACACAATAAACAAAAAGAAGTCAAAACTAATACCCTCACAAGAAATAATTTTCCTGGGTGCCAGCTTGAATACAACGGCCCAGATGGCTTGCCTCACGCCAGACAAGCAAAGACAACTGGCTCAGTACTTCAAAAAGATGGCAACTTCTACCCAGCTCACTGCAAGGAAATTCCTGCAGGCATTGGAGTACATGGCATCCTGCATTCAACTAATTGCATATGCAAGGCTGCATATGAGAAAACTACAATGGTACCTAAAAAGTGTATGGTCCCAGCACAGACACAGCCTCAAAGCAACTATAACTCTCATTCCCTGCCTTCAAAAAGAGTTTCTATGGTGGGCTCAAGCATGCCAAGCATACAAGGGCCTTCCTTTTGTCTCACCTCCACCAAACCAAACCTTGACAACAGATTCATCAGACTACGCCTGGGGTGCACACATGGCAGGACAATGCATACAGGGCAAATGGCCTGCAAACCAAAGGCAAGTACACATCAATCAAAAGGAGATGCTAGCTGTAAAAAATGCACTAACAGCCTTCAAGGACCTTTTACATCCAGGACAACTTCTAATAAGGACGGACAACACCACAGTTATGTGGTACATAAACAAACAAGGAGGAACACACTCCTACCCACTATGCAGACAGGCAATGGACTTGTGGAACACAGCATTAACTTACCAAGTACAACTGCAAGCACAATTCCTGCTAGGAAAAGAAAACATTTTGGCAGACAAATTAAGCAGAAATTTGACAGACCCTCACGAGTGGAGACTACACCCACAAGTATTCTCAATGATAACTCAAAGGTGGGAACCACCAGACATAGATCTGTTTGCCTCAACCAACAATTGCCAGCTACAAAAATTTTGCACAAGGACTTATCATCCCCTGGCCTGGAAAGTGGATGCCCTTTCATTCAGTTAGACAGCATTGTCAGTCTACTCCTTCCCATCTCTGCTTCTCCTCACCCAGGTATTACTGAAAACCAGATCAGAGAGACCACAGATGATCCTCATTGCTCCGGACTGGCCACGTCAACACTGGTACCCACTACTACGAAACTTGACTCGCAGCTCTCCATGGATCTTACCTCAATTCCCTCTGCTGTTAACCCAACAAAACTCTCAGATCCTTCACAGTCAGCTAAGGACCTTAAATCTAGCTGCATGGAAAATACCTTAAATTATCAAACACTTCTCTCAAAGGACGTCCAGAATGTCATTTTGGAGGCCAGGAGTCCCAGCACCAGAAAAACTTACTCAGACAAATGGAAAAGATTTTGTGTATGGAGTCAGGCCAGTAGCCTAAATCCTGGCATCCCAAATATTCTGCACATACTCCAGTATCTAACTGAGATGCTACACAAAGGCCTTTCTTTCTCATCCTTAAAGATCCATGCTTCAGCCATTTCAGCTCAGTATGATACGGTTCCTCCCATTTTCTCTCATCCTTTGCTAAGGCAGTTTCTCAGAGGGGCAAAAAATATAAGACCCCCCCCAGAAAACCACCAACTCCAACTTGGGATCTAAATTTTGTTCTGGAAAAGTTAACACTTCCTCCTTTCGAACCAGCCTTTTCAGCAGAGCTTCAATACTTGTCCTGGAAGACAGCCCTGCTGCTGGCTATCACCTCAGCACGCAGAGTCTCAGAACTGCAGGCACTTATGGCAGTGGACTAGTATAACAAAATTTGATTTATTTAGCTAAATGCCAAGATTGCAGGGCATTTTATGTTGGGAAGACCTGTAGAAGGTTCAGGGACAGGATAAAAGAACATATCTTGGACATACAACATAAAAAATCTGTTAATGCTCTGGCAAGACATGTTATAGCTAATAGTACCCATAATTTTAAATTCTGTGTCATACAGCAAGTGACATTGGATCAACAGGGGAGAATCACTCAGTACCATCTTGATATGAGCGAGCTCACATGGCAACTTAGGCTTGATGCATGTAGCTATCCAGGGTTGAATGAATATATTTCTATCAAGCCCTGGCTTAGGCTTAAAAATATTAAAGGTTGTTAGTTTTTCACCAATGTTAATATTATTGACTTAACATTTGTACACAATATATTTCTTTTTATATTTTCTTTTAACACTGTTCATTTTTATACATTTCCTTATATAATTAAGGGAATATGTGTATAATTAGCTTGTCGATGCATTATATTGCAGTATTATTGCGTTTATTGTGCATTATTGTATTTGACATTTCACAGTTTGCCTTTAATACATACCTTTAGAATAGGTTTTGTTCATTTTGAGATATCATCATATATATTTGGTATTTTTTTATGTATGGGATCAAATTATGAATTTTATATATTTATATAGATATGTATTTATATATTATATCATATATTTTTTTCATATATAACAATATTTCAAAATGTATTTTAACAGTGTTAAACTGAGCATATTTAGGGTCATCGAAGGGTTACCCTGGTTATTGCTTGGAGTTTTAAATTCTTGTTAATTGAGAGCAATTATTCAATTTATTTTGATATAGATTAGTGGCACTAGTTCACCAATCTGATGAAGTCAATGTATTTGAGACGAAACCTGGGTCATTGGTGAATTGGTTCTACTGCCTTGTGCTGTGGATGCTGTTAATTTGTGCGTTTGGAAAATAAACCTGGAATTACATCTTGGGCAGTTTGGACATCGTTCATTCAGTTATACTAGTTTGGTGTTGTACTGTCTTGGTTCCCACTTATGGCAGTGGAACCTTTCATCATTTTCCATCAGGACGGAGTATCTTTATGCACCAACCCTTCATCATGCCAAAGGTAGTATCCAGTGTGGCTCTCAATCAGACCATACACTTGCCCACCTTTTATCCAAACCCACAGAATAAAGGAGAAAGACTCCTTCACTCTTTGGACATTCACAGACCGTTACATTACTATTTGGATAAGACAAAGGCCTTCAGAAAATCTGACCAACTCCTTGTATCCTACGCACCAGGCTCAGAAGGAAGGGCTATTTCAAAACAGACCATCTCCAAATGGATAGCACATTGCATCCGCTTTTGCTACTCACACCACGGGAAAGCAGTGCCTGCTAGTGTTAGGTCTCACTCTACCAGGGCTACAGCAACCTCAGCAGCCTTCCTCCGAGGAGTCACAACAAAGGACATTCTGGAGGCAGCTACCTGGAGTTCAGTGCACGCCTTCACCAAGCATTACCACCTTCCTCTGTACTCAAAACCAGCGCTGGGTTTGCCACTGCAGTTCTGCAGGGCATCTTAGCTGCACCTAACCCAGTTTAGCTCCTACCACCCATCCATAGCTTTGGGACTCTACCCAAGTGTGATAACTGCAGCAGCAGCATAGCACGATGAACATAGTACAGTTTTGTACCTACCTTAAATGTAGATGTTCGAGTAGTTATGCTGCTGCAGTCCAGGTTACCCTCCCTCCATCCCCTCTACCTAACAAGGCTTTTCTTATACCTCCATGTACTTCAGCCTTTGGGATGCATGTCTATATGGTGTATTTGCTTACAACTAGTACCATTGTTTTGCACTAAGGTATGTTTTGCAAGCTTCTCATTTTGCCTTCTCAGTTTGGGGCACCTGACATCTGGGGCAAGAAAAATGGAAGAAAATGGTGTTGGCTGCCTCTTTTATACCCCTGCAGCACTAACGTCAGGGAAGAAGCGACGACAACCGACGCCAGACCAAGGCTTTGGAATTCAGGCCGACTACGGGACCGCCTGAAGGCAGGATAACCCAAGTGTGATGACTGCAGCAGCATAACCACTCTAACATCTACATTTATGTTAGGTACAAAACTGTACTTTAGTGTTAGCCCCGCTGTGCTCGGGCTCACTCCACTCCCCTCCCTGCCCCCTATTTTCACCCGCCCCCACTAGTGCTACATTTCAGCTAAACTTAGCCACTCCCCTCATGCTAACCACCAATCACTGAATCTGCCCACCCCTGTACCCATTCCTTCTCTTTCACTATTCCACGTCCTATAAAGCACAGTCTTCCATCTAACTACCTTACAATCACAAACACCTCTCATCATCCACCACACCCACCCCATCCCAAGCAGATCTCTCACTCATGACCAAACCCAACCAGACCATGCCCAAACTACCCAAACCCACATACATACACCTCTTATTAATGCTCCTAGGTGTATCCACCCTCCCAATGCAACTTTTATCACCACCCACCAATAACTTAATTTTATCCACATACCAAGAAAAACTGCTTCCACTAACATTATTGCAACACACCCTTTTACTCAACTAGTCCCATATCACTACCAAACCTTCTTTATTCACCAGTATACACACAGATTACAGCCATCACATTACCAGTCCCAAACAACTATAAATAACTTAAAGACCCAAAACAAACTACTCAAACACTATTTTTACCTCAGAACCCAACTCAAAGCTTCGGTGAAATACACCCAAACCCAGGCCCACAAAACCTAGGAGCCCTAACCCTCACCTTGAATGATACCCTACTCCACCAAGATAAATCCACACTCCTCATTTTAAATTTAAATGTCAGAAGTATACTAAACAAAGTCCATGACCTTCATGCACTACTCTTTTTATCAACCTGATATAGTTAAACTAACAGAGACTTGGCTTAAACCAGGCAACCACAACAATGAAATCACTCCACAAGGTTACAGTATAATTTGTAGTGATAAAATAGGTAAAAAGGGGGGAGGGTGTTGCTATAGTGTATAAATCTCACCTCATCCTTGAGAAAGTAGACATAACAACCCAAGACCTCGATAAAGTTGAACTCATTCTAACAAAAATAAAACTTAATGATAGTAAACACATCAACATCATAGGATGCTACATCCCTCCAGGCAACAATATCCCCATTACAGAAAAACTCCTAGAATGGATATATTAACTCCCTCCCCCAGGAAAACATAGTATTAGGAAACCTTAATACTGACTGGCAAAACTGTTCCAGTCATAATCCACTCTCCCATATTAACCTACATGGCCTAACCCAACTCATCACTTCCCCGACAAGAACAGACAAGAGAACCGAACACCAGTCCACTCTAGATTGGATAGTCGTATCCCACCCATCACTGATATCCCTAGCAGGGTGTCTACCAGACACCTTGAGTGACCACCAAGCCACATTTTTACTCCGATCAAAATCACCACAACTGACCCAATACATGCATAATTAGAAACAAAAAGACACTTTAACCGCTCCAACTTTATAAACAACCTAAAAATGTGCAACTGGACACCCCTAAAAAACCTACCTCTTGATGAAGCTGTACTATATTTCAATACTTCCTTCTTAAACACCCTTAATCGTCACGCCCCCTTCAGAGCAACAAGAATTAAAACTAAATATACCCCCTAGTTAACCCCAGACACAAAATCCCTCCTCAAAAAAAGAAACAAGGCCTGGGCCAACTACCTCAACAGTAAATCCCAGTTGAACAAACAAATATACGTTGAACTATGTAACAAAGCCAAAAAACTCACCAAAGTAGACAAAGCATCTTACTACCAAGTTACAGGATAAGCATAGGAACAACCCTCAAAAATTTTGGGCAGCAATTAACTCTATTCTACAACCAGGTAAAACGTAACTACCCCAACCTCAAAAATAGATAGAAACCAAGAAGACATCCACACTCAATTTAATAAATACTTTACAGAAACCATCCAGACCCTTGCAAACAACCAACCCTTTGACAGTATCCCCACCCCTGCAAATCCACCCCCACCCCCAACTTAACAGTTGCCCCAAGTTCAGCTTCCACCCAGAACCAACCAAATCCACTGAAAAACTACTCTAAGCTCAAACCAACGTCTCTAGCCGCAGTTACCCACTGAATACCTCCACCTGCCTGCAGAAGCCATATCATATCCTATCTCCATCCTAATTAAAAGATCCATCTCCGAGTGTATAGTACCCAAGCTATGGAAAATATCACATATCATCCCTCTACATAAAGGGGGAACCTCCGTGGAACTCAATAACTACCGCTCTATAGCCATACTACCCCCTTTATCTAAACTTTTAGAGAGGGTTACACAAGCAACTAATGAAAGATCTCCTAGAAAATAATCTAATAGCAGCACAACAACATGGCTTTAGACCCTTTCATAGCACCTCCACCGCACTAACAGAATTCACCAACATTGTTAATACTCACAGAAACAACGGACTCCTTGTATCTGCCACCTTCCTTGACTTGTCCAAAGCATTCACTAGCAACTCTAAACCTTACCACCCCTGCCATCTCCTGGTTCAGAAACTACCTAGAGGGAAGGAAACAAGCTATGTGGCAAAACCAACTCTCTCCTTCCTACCAGTCTCCCTAGGAGTACCCCAAGGCTCCATCCTGGGGCCACTTCTTTTTACCCTCTTCACCAATCAGCTCCCAAACGGTATTCCTAAAGCCTCAGTAGTGCAATATGCAGATGATACCACCATAATATCCGCAGCCATATCAGTTGAGATCCTTCACTCCTTAACACAAGAATGCTTTTCCCTAGCAGAAACTTGGATTACAAACCAAAGGCTCATTCTGAACCCAAGTAAAACAAAGCTAGTACTCTTTTGCTCCCACTGATCCACACCTCCCACTGATTCTTTCTTCATCTCCTCCTTTAACAAGACCACAATCACCCCCACAAATCATACCAAACTCTTAGGGGTTGAAATAGATAATCACCTTAGATTTGACCTACATATTTCTATAACCATAAAAAAGTATATAAAAAACTTGGCCTGCTGTATCGCAATAAAAAAATCCTCACTGACTACTCCAAAACTACAATAGCAAGGACTCCCCTACTATCCACCCTACTTTATGCCTCCCCCGTGCTTACAAATCTCTGCAAATCCGACCTAAACAAACTTGATAGTTGTTATAATAAG
Source organism: Protopterus annectens (assembly GCF_019279795.1). Taxonomy (NCBI): domain Eukaryota; kingdom Metazoa; phylum Chordata; order Ceratodontiformes; family Protopteridae; genus Protopterus; species Protopterus annectens. The sequence continues at coordinate 610,830,686 of NC_056746.1, read as the reverse complement.
ATAGCCAAATTCACTACAACCTCTCCCATCGGAACACATCACTGTGAATGCCTAAAAAAATCAGTTGGCTAGAACTACCACTACTACTACAACTCAATCAACTATCACTAGCCCACAAAATAACACATAACTCTGAAAACACCCCAGCCCTACAAAATCTTTTGCAACCCTATACAACCGCCAGGCCCTTGAGGTCTAGCACACAAAACCTCCTCAAAGTAACCAAATATAACAATGAAGCTGGTAAGTCTGTCTTCAGCCACCGTATAGCAAAAACCTGGAACTCCCCTCCTGCCCACATAACTGAAAACAAATCCCCATCACAGTTCAAGAAACTTGTTAAAACTCACTTTTTGAATAATCAACTGTGCTCATGTATCCCCCCTGGCTAACGTCTCATTAGAACACGTCACCTAACGTAAGTAACTCTGCTAAGCCAACCAATCATAGTACTGTACCCACGTAGGACTGTTAATCTACTGCTCATCCCATCTCTCCAGGAGTTAGGGAAAACTACCCCAGCAATGTTGAGCTCTCCATAAGCAACTAAAACCAGGAGAAGACATATTGTAAACCAATTTATTATCCTTGTCAACTAAAACCAGGCAAAGACATATATTGAATCAATTTGTTATCCTTCTCAACTATAGCGAGCATCATGTGCTCTCTCGGAGCCTTATTCTGTGTCTCTCTGCTTTACTCTGACAGTAAGTCTGTCACAGGAATCCAAAACTTAGGAATGTCTTCTAAAATGTAATATTATATTGTAGAGAACAAATGTATCCTTTCTGTTAGTTAATATGTATGTCAAAGTCTCCTTTCTGTTAGTTAATATGTATGTCAAAGTCTCTTCTTGGAAATTGTATGTCAAAAGTCTGTCTTTAAAACTATGTTTTGTAAAAAAAATTGTTCTCTTGGTGCTTTTCTCCCCGGGCCTCCACTGAAAATGGATTTGTAATCCAGTTGGACTCTCCCGGTCAACAAATGAAAAATAAATAAATTACCAAAAATCATTTTGATGACTTCCTTTTGGCCCAGGCAGAGTTGGTTCTCCCTTCTTATGGTGCTGGCCAAGGACAGTTACCACGAGCTTCCTCACATACTGGATCTTTTCACACAGCACAAGGGGAGTTTGATACACCCCCGACATCAGTCAGGTACAGCTGACTGCCTGGATGATTTAGTTTTAATACCTTTTAGGCACCTTTTTCTTAAGGACACACAGTGGGTACTAAATGAAAGACATTTACTAGTTGTTGCCTTGCCTTGCCAGTTACAGTGGTCCCGAAAGGGAGGTACACCTCTGTTTCACAAATATTTATATACGCTGCTTAAAGATGGCTTATCTTGCAGTCATCTTAGCTTATCTGCCTATGGATCTTCCTCTTTCTTGTATGTCTGTGGTCAAACAGTTTCTGAAAGGAGTGTTTTACATGAGATCCCATTGCAGGCAAATTCCTCCTACTTGGGATCTCAGTTTCATTCTAGAAAATCTTAACTCACTTTTTACCAGCCTGTCGCGATGACTTGCAGTTCATTACTTGGAAAACTGTTTTACTTGTTGCGCTGACATCTGCAAGGCAAGTATCCAAGTTGCAAGCTCTCATAGTGGGTAAACCCTGTCTGTTTTTCCACAGGGATAGGGTTACATTACACACTAATCCTTCAAGTTTTTTCAGTTTACCTTGAATCAAGCCATCAGTCTGTTAGTTTTCTTCTCAAAGCCAAAAAACAAGGCAGCGCCGAAATGACATTGGATGTGCACAGGCAGGTCAAATACTACATTGACAGAATCAAGTCCTTTAAGAAGACTACACAGTTTTTTTTTTTTCTTAAAAAAAAGCTGTTTCCTATGCTGGGATTAAGAAAAATCAACCCGTGTCTAAATAGACTATATTCAGATGTTCATCTTTTTTGCTTTGCCCAGCATGTTGACTGTTCTAGGCAAAGTTAAGGTACATTCTACCAAGGCCTTGTCCTCTTAAGTGATATACTGGGAAGATTTGGACTCTAGAAGTATTCTAGATACAGCAACTTGGTCCTCTGCTCATACCTTCACTAATCACTACACACTGGATTCCTCATCTAGGGCCAGGACAGGCTTTGCTAGGACCATTCTCCATGGGCTCCTGGACTTCAATAATCTACCCATTGGTTATTGCAGCAGTGAGAGTGAAGAACATGGTACAGTTGTGTAAGTCCTACTTACTCGTAACAGTAGATGTTCAAATTTCTTCACTGCTGCAGAAACCACACCCACTGACCATCCCTACTCTATGGAGGGGGTGCATTTTGGAGGGAAGATGGTCCAAGGTTTGTGGATGCACATGGAGGCCAGTCTCTACATCAGTGTCCTGGAGGAGAGAGCAGTTCTCTGTGCATTGCAGGCTTTCCAGGACTCTCTCTCCCCATGGTTGTGATCTCTGTCCAGACGGACGAAGTGGCAATAGTCAGGTACATTCACAAACAAGGCAGGAGGGCATGAGAGTGATGCAGTGGGCAATGTCGTCCCATTGCTTTCTCATAACAGTGCATATTCTGGGGACTTCCAGTGTATTAACAGCTAGTTTGAGAAGATCCATCCTTCTGTCGTGTGAGTGGTGCCTCAGTTAAGCAGTGGCAAATCAAATCTTCAGCTATTGAGTCAATCATGCTGCAGTCTTTTTGCTTTGTACATAAAAAAAAAACAACAAGTGCAGCTGTTATTTTGACCTAATCCCTCTGCAGGGATAGTTACCAAGAGATATTCTAGTGTACAGTTGCCTCCCCCTGTCTTTTATTTGCGTATCCCCTTTCCTCTAATACAAAAGTTATTCAGAAAGCAAGAAGACGCAAGCCCAAGATAATCTTCATTGCTCCTTTTTGGCCCTAGCAAGTTTGGTTAACCCTCCTCTTGTCTCATCTAGTACATCCTCCCTGGACATTGGACTGCCATCCAGATCTTCTGACTCGCCCATCTGGGCAGCCTCTCCCAGACCCAGAAACACTGAAGCTAGCTGCACAGTCCCTCCAGTTTTAATGGTGACCACAAATGCCAGGCTTTCCACTCAGGTGTTTCATATTTTATCAGCGTCACAAAAAGTGAGTACCAGGAAAGTTTACCTCAGCAAATGGAAGAGGTTTTGGGTCTGGGCAGCCTCTAAGGGGTTAGAGCCCTTTACAGTTCCTCTCTCTCTTCTATTCTAGACTTCTTGTCAGATTTTTTCCAAAAAGGCTGTAGCTTTTCAACAGTCAAGGTGCAATTAGTTTTTATTTCCAGTTTTCATATTGGACACTGTCAGATTGCTATAGCTTCACTAAAGATTTCAAAGGCCTTTCTGAAAGGAAACTTCTTAATTAGACCCCCTTTAAGGGATCCAGTCCTTCATGGGACATGACTGTCATGGTTCAACTGTTAGAAAAACCTCACTTTGAGCCTGCAGCTACAGTAGGTTTAAAGTATCTTTCTTGGAAGACCATCTTCCTAGTGGCCATCACTTTGGTGAGAGGGACCGCTGATTTGCAAGCACTTTCTTGTAAAATCCCTTACTTTCCATAATGAAGTTTTTGTTTAGAATAAATCCCATGATCCGATGCTGCCCATTTTCATCTGACTCAATTGATCCAGGTCAGATCCAGTATCGGCACCACCAAATGTGTGGATCCAGGGCTCTGACCCCTCCCCTACCCATAATTCCCGCTCTCTGTCTCTTCCTATGAATAATAAACAGGCAGAAGACCGTTGCAAAAATACCACAATCCTGAAAAATGGTCAAGGCAAAAACAAGGATGGCAGTCAAGTTTTTATTCAAATGTCACAAGTGCTTTCACCTTGACTCAAATGCAGGGCTTTCTCAAGTGAAAAAACAAAATACATTGTATTCAACCGTATTTAAGTAAGTCCTTTCAAAAAAGACACCAAAAATATTTAGTGCTACACACATTTCAAACCTTCCATGTACAAAATCCACTTTAACATAGTAAGCAATGAAGCACCTTTAGAAATGTAAAATACAAAACAAATGTAAAATATATGTAAAGTAATGATGACCAGTTCATAACCACTTCATAAAATCCCAAGTGTATATATCCATATATGTATGGAAAGTATATATTGGAAATAAATAAACAAACAACAATAGCACCTATCTACATCTGTGGCTGTTTATAACTTCTCAGCTCTATTAACTAAATGTGGTTTTATTGACGCATGTTCATTCAAGCCTGGCGGCTGGGAAGAATTTAGTTTCAATTGCCAAAAGGTCTCCCTGCAACATAACCAATTCTCCCAGTCCCCACCCCTTGGGTCTGGAGAAACTTGTTAAAATTCCGAATAGGAAACACGAATGTGCAGGCTCTGTTTGCAAGTGCCTACACAATGCATTATTCAAGTTCCCACTCCTAATACTGTAGGCGTGTTCATAAATACGTTTACCAAGTGCCCTTTCAAATTTACCCACATAGAAACTCGTACAGTCCCTACAATAGGCCAGGTACACTGTGCCCTTAGTTGCACAGGTTCCCTTCCTAAAGTGAACAGTACTACCCTTGTAGCTGTCCAAGGTGACACTGGTACATTCTGATATATATTTACAGTTCCCACATCTTCCACATTTTCTTGTTCCTTGCTTGCCCCCAGATCTGTCGTGATAGTTTTTCCTTTCAAACACCCTCTTTAAGTTGGCCCCTGTTTTGAAAACAAAGTTGGGGCGCTCACCCACCTTATGTACAATATCTTTGTTGAATTTCAACATCTTCCAATTAGATTCAAACAAGTCCTTAACCTCTTTAGAGCCACAGTTATATTCCAGTACCATAGATCTCCTAAAACTGTTCTGGTCTCCTGTCGACTCCACAGGACCACTTGTTACTGTACTACCTAATAGTGGCAATTACTTTACACCCCGCCCTGTTTTAACCTCGTCAACAACTGCTTCTCTATTAGTCACTGGGTAGCCTCTTACCTTCAAAAGATCCAAAATAAATTTAATTTCAAAGTCTTCCCTTTCGGAGGTCATTCTGGCCGCTCTGACCATCTGACCTTTAACAATACTTTTTTTTCTGTTTCCAAGGGTGATCACTGTTGAAGGGAAGATAGGAGTTACTGAATGTACTCTTTCTATGAATTCTAGATTTCAAACCCTCACTAGTTTTATCTAACCTAACATCTAGGTAATGAATTCCATTTTGATCAAATTTAGAAGTGAATTTTAAAAAAACTAGTGGTAGAGTTCAAAAAATCAAGAAAATCAGCAATAGAACTAGTTGTTCCCTCCCATATAATGAACAGGTCGTCCAAAAAAATGCAGATAAAATTTAATGTACTTTGAGTCAAAAATGTACTGCAACTCCCATTTTAGTAACACCAAATTGGCATATATAGGGGCACATGCCATCCCCATGGCAACCCCCCTGATTTGTTTAAAAGTCTCCCCCTCAAAATAAATTAAGTTGTTCTCCACCACAAGCCTCATAAGTTCAACTAGAACATATGTATCAATGTCTAGTAATGATCTTTTTTCTTCCAACAGGGTCCAAAATAAATCAAGGTCCTCCTCAGTGGGGATGCAGGAAAACAAATTGACCACATCAATGGTTACAAAATACACTTCACCCGCGTAGGACTGCTGGGTTATACCAGTCAAAAAATCCCATGAGTCCTTTAAAGGTGGGTGTAGCCCCCTGTAATGTGTTTTAATGTTCGATCAAGAAAAGTTGCTATACAATAGACCTTAGAGCCCTCACTGGAAATGATAGGTCTATAAGGGGGATCAGTGGTGCACTTACTTTGGGGATGCCAAAGAAAGAAGCTAATCTTGGTTTCTTTATTGAAAAGGCAACCCCAAGCTTCTCGTCCAACCTATTTTCAAATGCTAATTTTTCCAATGCAAGGTCAATCTTTCTATATGAAATATTAATTTCGTTGGCAGATACTGGTAAATATATATCCGTGTCATTTAGAATTTCAGAGATCTTACAAGTATAGTCAAAAGCACTGACCAAAACCATACCACCCCCTCCCTTATCGGGCTTCATAATTCGAATTTCTCTATTAGTCACCAATTGCTCCAAAATTTGCCTTTCCTCCATAGTCAGATTCGTTTTAAAACCACATTTTTTCCAGAAGCTCTTGGTGACACTTAAACCATATATGTCAGTTGCACAAACTTCCTCATAAACTTGTAATGCTGGGTGAAGAGGAGGGATGAATGTATTTAACTTCCTACATTTGTTATCATTCATATCAGACTGGTCAAACATAATAGCTAAATTAAGCTTTCTAAAAAACTTTTAACTCTAATAAAGCATAACAAACATTAAATCTGACAGTAGGTATAAACTTAAAACCTTTTTCGAACAAATAAAAATGCTCCATTTTAACATCAGTCCCACTTAAATTAAAAATCTTAAAACCATTGTGAGAGTGTGTAACTCCATCACCATCCACTACTATACCTTCACTTTCCTTTTGGGTCTCGTTTGTTTTTTTCCTCTCCCCCTCCCTCCGGAAAAATCCTGCTCATTTGCCTCACATTCTTCACTAACAATCTCCATATGCCCGTTATGATCATGACCCTCCTGTGAGTCCAGTAGGTTAAATCACCCCAAAAAGGGGGTTTTAGGACTATTACTGGATCAGGACAGGAGTCATGCCGACGCATCGGAGCTGGAGCCCCAGGGAAGGGATCAACTCAAACTCTCTGATTCTTCTCTTCCTCTTGGAGCATCTCCTCTCAACAGCTTGGCTCTGGTGTTGGCCAAAGAACTAGGGTGGGTTGACATTGGGGGAGCTCTCTTAGCCTCTGCAGCTCTTTTTTCCTCTTTGGCTTTTGAGGTCTTTGAGTGGATTATGCCACAAGAGAAATGGTTTCTTCACTTTACTCAGATCCATCCCATCCCCTTTCTTTTTCTGCTTTGATCTCCACACCTCCTTCTTGACAGGGACAGTCAGCTTCCAAAAGTCTGAAGGAAGTTCTTTCTCTGAGTTCCCAGTCTGATTTTGACCCATTTGCTGAAGTTCCCCATTGTCAGGTCCAAAAGAAGCAGACTTTTAAAGAGACTGGTTTGGATAAAGGGGAGGGTTCACCATTAGAGATGTCACATTCGGCGAAATCCTAAAATTGATGAAACGGGGGGGGGGGTTGATCCACCAATACACCTACCCAGAAGAATCAGTGTCCCTAAAGGCTTATGAAGATGTCTCTTCTACCACCTGGGTGTGTCCCCCTCCTGACATCCTCATTGATTTGGTGGCTGAGAGGACATGAAAGGAGCCTGACACTGCTGGGCCTATACCTAAAAAACTTGACGACAAAATTCTGGCAGCACGAAAAGATAGGACCCACTGGAGTAAAGGTCTTCCTGTAGATAATGTGGTAGTAGTGGTGGCCACTCTTAAGAGCTCTCTGAAGAGAGTACTTCTGTCCATCCCCCTAATACAGAATCTAGGGCTCTGGACAGATTTTGAAAACGGACTTGCACCTTTTCTCTTAGAGTGCTGAATTACCTGGCTCATGTTGCATGTTTTCAGAGAGAGAATTAATCAAGGAGCTTACCAGTTCTCTCTCTCGGGTAGTTTGAAGTGGTTAGCTAGAAGAATGTGGAGTTCCAGCTACCTACCTTAAGTTCACTTTCCAGTGTTTCCATGTGTCTGCTGTCCAATGCCGCTGATGGACCAGCTAGAGCAGCAGGCACCAGCATAACCATACATTGTCTTGTCTGGATACAGTTGTATGTTTTTGCAAAATGCTTTAAAATGTCCTTTGTTGATCCCCCCCCCCCCCTTTGATGGTTCCACTTTGGACCTGAAGTTAAGGAGACACTCATCAGAGGTGAGCATGATGGTAAGACCCTGTTTGCCATGGGAATCTGGTTCTCAACTCCTGAAAGGACCTTTTACAGGAATCAATAAAGAAGAAAGAAAATGTGGTTCAGAAAATCACAGGGTTTTAACCAAGACACTTCTTTGAACAAACCTTCCCATGGCAGGGGGAAAGGTGGTAATAATGGACAGGGCCCTAGGGGCAGAGGTAGTCTGCAAAACCAAGGACATTGTTGACTGTTTCCAGAGAAATACTTTCAGCACTCCTGAAGGATTTCCTGAATTCTGGAGCTAGATGGGGGGTGCTTATCCCTACACCCGCTATCCTGGCAGACCATCACTTCGAACTCATGGGTGTTGCAAATAACCACCAGAGGGTATCCAATTCCTTCCCTTTCTCTTTGTCTTTCTCTTTCCCTTTCCAAAACAAGGAAAAGAGTTCCCCTAGTACCACCTCATCAAATAGAATCCACCACTACAGAAGAAAAGCAAGATGTTATAAAAAGCTGTGCAATAGGTCCCATCAGACCAACTACGATCTGGAGTCTACTCGGGGATCTTTTTAGGTCCAAGAAAGACAGAGGACCTAAGGCCAGTTTTGGACCTAAGCCATTTAAATTGGTTTGTGAAGCAGACAAAATTCAGGTCGGTCAGGGTTCAGTCCATTCATCTTCTACTCAAGGAGGACAACTGTATGTGTTCAGTAGATCTCCAAGATGCTTATTATAGTCATGTAAAAATAAGTGAGTATTCAAGAATATTTCTCTTCTGAAACCACACAAAAGACCAATGAAAACAGCTCTACTTTCCAAAATAAGAATTTAATAAAAACCTTTTAGTTGTCTCTCCTCTCCTAGCGCCTCGGCTGCAAGCCTTTACAGAGTAAAAAAATATTTCTCTGTTTCAGGCTGGGAACCTGTCATTTTCAATTCATAGCACTGACCTTTGGACTCACCGCAGCCCCTACCGACCCCCCACCCCCCGGGTGTTTACCAAATGCATGGCAGTAGTGACAGCTTATCTCAGACTGCAGAGGTTCTGGGTGTTCCTGTACTTGGATGATTGACTCCTGACTGCTGTGACCAAGAATCTTCTGATCAGGAAGAGGGACCTTTTACTCTAGTTACTTCACACCTTGTGTGTCACAATCAGCATATTCAAGAGCCAGCTAAATCCCTGTCATTCTCTAGCATTCATTGGATGTCACCTGAACACAATAAACTAGATAGCAACCTTACCAAACTTCATGTTTTTTTCACTCTGAAAAGTAACAGATCAGATGTTCTTCGTGTTTCACTGTTGCAGTCATCACATTTGGGTTATCTGCTTGCAGTAGCCCTCAGTCAGCCTGATTATCAAAGCCTTGGGTCCTGCGTCAGTTGCTGTCTCATCTTCCATGACGTCAGGTAGTCAGGGGTATAAAGCATGCAGCCAATGCCATTACATCAATCTTTCTTGCTGTGCGGTGCCCGAAGCAGAAGCAGTTCGCAAGTGCCGGTCGGCCAGCTCCTGAAATTTTTGTTTTCGAGTTTCAGAACCGAAGTCTTCAACTAAAGCTAAGTATCCCATTGGGGAAACATTTTCTTGCTCTAAACCAATGTCAGTAACGGTCAATAATTGTATTTCTTGTGGAAAGCAAATACCTCAAAGATTTTTATTCGTACTGTATTCCTTGCCTTGGCTCTGACCACAACGTACCTCGCTGTCTGTTTTGTGCCTTATTTAACTATTCATCGTCAGTATATTTATGCTTCTAAATATTTTGGTATTCGGTTCAATTATCAGGTTATGGCTTCGGTAAGCCACCTGACAACCGACAATCCGAAAAAACGCAAAGATAAAGACAGAGACAAGCCGCCTAGGTCCAAAGCTGCCGAAGATGCTTCTCCTAAGCTAATCGCCAGTTCGCCGGCACTCAGTGAGGTGCTTTCGTAGCCCCTGATACCCGCTACTTCAGATTCGCAGGCCTCTACTGAGACCCATTTGGAGTCCGCTATGCCGTGAGATACTTCAATTGTGGAACCTGCGGATGTCTCTACCTTGGGAGCAAGCTTGAACACAACTTCCCAGATGGCTCTCCTCACTCCAGAGAAACAAGTTAAAACAAGTTCATTTGACAGCTTACTTCAAACTAATGGCCACAAAGACCCTGCTATCTGCAAGACAAATGCTGCAAACCTTGCGGTTCATGGCCTCCTGCATTCTCTTAATTCCATATGTAAGACTGCATATGAGGAAACTACAATGGTATCTAAAAAGCCTATGGTGTCAACATTCTCAGGATCTAGAAGCAATAATTTCTATCATACCTTGCCTACCGTTAGAGTTCCTTTGGTGGACAGAGGCCTGTCACCAAAACAAGGGACTGCCATTCACTCTACCCCCTGCCGCCCAAACCCTAACAGACACATCAGACTATGCATGGGGGGCTCACTTGACAGGGAGGTGCATTCAGGGCAAAAGAACCCAAGTCAAATGCACCTGCATATCAATCAAAAAGAAATGTTAGCTGTACAGAATGCTCTGACAGCCTTCAAGGACCACATTCTTCCAGGATAGTTAATGGTAAAGATGGACAACACCACTGTTATGTGGTACATAAACAAGAAGGGGGGGGTGCCCATTCTTACCCCCTCTGCAGACTAGCCATGGCTCTGTGGAACACAGCCTTGAGCTACCAAGTGCACCTACAGGCTCATTTCCTGCCAGAAAAGCTAAATACATTGGCAGACAATCTAAGCAGAAATTTCATGGACCCACACAAGTGGAAACTGGAACCAAGGACATTCAACATGTTGATAAACAAATGGGGGAGCCCAGAGATAGACCTGTTTGCCTCCCCCCAGAAGTACCCATTAGACAAATTCTGCACAAGAACACCTCACAAACAAGCTTGGAAAGTGGATGCCCTGTCCTTCACCTGGAAAAATCTATCAGTTTATGCCTTTCCTCCTCTGCCTCTCCTCTCCAAGGTACTACTAAAGATCAAACAGGACAAACCAAGGAAGATACTGATTGCACCAGACTGGCCTCACCAACAGTGGTACCCCCTCTTGCGCAGTGTGTCACTTTTGGCACCATGGCACCTGCCTCAGACCCCCTACCCTGCTGTGCCAGCAGAAGGGTCAGATTCTGCCCCCTCAGCTCCAAACCCTGAACCTGGCAGCCTGGCTAATTACCTGATCTCTCCGTTACCATCCCCCAGTAAACTAGTGTTGGATGTCATTCTGGAGGCAAGAAGGCCTAGTACTAGAAAATCTTATGCTGAAAAATGGAAAAGATTCTGTTCCTGGAACCAAACTTAGGGAATGAGCACAGCAGCGCCCAATTTACCTCAGATTCTTCAATACTTATCTGCGATGTTTCACAAGGGCCTTTCTTTTTCCTCCATCAAAATTCATGCCTCAGCCATTTCAGCTCATTACAACACAGAACCACCCCTCTTTTGTCATCCACTACTCAAGCAGTTCTTCAGAGGGGTCAAAATCTTAACCCCACCCAGGAGAGCCCCTACTCCAGCCTTGGACCTTAACTTTGTATTTGAAAAACTTACTCTACCTCCTTTTGAGCCAGTTGCAAATGCAGAGTTGAAATTCCTTTCTTGGAAGACAGCCTTCCTTTTCGCCATCACTTCAGCAAGAAGGGTGTCTGAATTACAGGCCCTTATAGCAGTGGAGCCTTTCATCATCTTCCATGCGGACAGGGTGTTTTTCAGGACCAATCCCTCCTTCATGCCCAAGGTAGTATCCAGAGTGGCTCTTAATCAGTCCATTCATTTGCCAACATTCTTTTCTAATCCACAGAATAGGGGAATGGATACTGCACTCCTTAGATGTGCACAGACAACTTAGATTTTACTTGGACAGGATTAAACATTTCAGGAAATCTGAACAGCTGCTGGTGGCATTTGCTGCAGGGGCAGAGGGGAAGGCCATTTCAAAGCAAACCATTTCTAAATGGATAGGCCATTGCATTCATTTCTGCTATAAGCACCATGGAAAGCCTATCCCACAGGGGATAAGACCTCATTCAACCATGGCTGCATCTACCTCTACAGCCTTTCTCAGAGATGTCCCTACCAGGGACATCCTAGAAGCTGCTACCTGGAGTTCTGCACATACTTTCACCAAGCATTACCATTTACCAATTTTCTCTAAATTCAGAGCTGGTTTTGCCACTGCAGTCCTGCAGGTCCTAATACTATCTAAAGTCCTCCTCCCATCCTTAGCTTTGGGAATCTACCCAAATGCGATGACTGCAACAGTGAAACATGAACATAGTACAGTTGTGTACACTTACCATAAATGTAGATGTTTGAGTGTATTCACTGTTGCAGTCCTGGCTACCCTCCCTCCAGCCCCCTGACTTCTTTTGGCTATACCTCTATTCCTTTTTATATGCTTAAAAGCTTTTTGGTGTATTTGCTTTTTTGTTGGAGGTATAACCTTGTATATATATTTAATTGCTCCCCATTAGGGGGACACCTGACATCTGGGGCAAGAAAAACTGATGTAATGGCGTCGGCTGGATGCTTTATACCCCTCACTACCTGACGTCATGGAAGATGAGACAGCAACCGAGGCAGGACCCAAAACTTTGATAATCAGGCCGACTGAGGGCTACTGCAAGCAGATAACCCAAATGTGATAACTGCAACAGTGATTACACTCTAACATCTACATTTATGGTATGTGTACACAACTGTACTGTCTTTGCTCTCCTTGCCTCTAGCAAAACTGATTCTAAAACTTCAAGGTGTTACAACTTCAACAGTCACTTTGATCCCAGTTTCACATTTTCACATGAGTGTTCTCCAATGGACCCTGTCAGTCCAGTGGTCTCAAATTATCAGCCATTAAATACCCCCATCAGACTAACTCCAGTGTGCAGCACTTGTATCAGCTGGTGGATAACCTCTCCACAATTGTTAGAAGATTGTCTTTTCTGTCTTCCAGCTTCCAAAGCTGTAGCCACCACAGACACTTCCATTTTAGGGGAATTACGAATGGAAAACTGTTCATGATACTTGGACATTGTTAGAGGCCAATCTTCACCTCAGTATTCTGGAGATGAGACCAGTGTTACTAGCATTCCAGATATTTCAAGACTCTCTATCAAAAGGTGTGATTCTGTTACAGACAAACATGTCTGTAGTCTGGTACATCAACAAACAAGGAGAACCAGATCTCATCGATCTCATCTTTTATGTTGCAAAGCCATGTGACAATGGGAGATGTCTTCTTGCTGCTTTCTTGTAGCAGTGCATGTCCTGGTGACTTCCAAAGAACTACCGGACAGATTAAGCTAAAACATTCTCCTGCCTCATGAGTGGTTCCTCAGACAACCAGTGGTGGATGAAATTTTCTGCCACTGGGCCCAGCTTTGCTGCCATCTGTTTGCATCCCACGTAAACAAGTGCAGCAGTTGCTCTGCCCTAATCCCTCCTCAGTGTCAGTCACCAAAGGACATTTTGATCCACAGTTGTCCCCCAGGTCTTCTTTATGCCTTTCTCTGTTCCTTCTGATTACAGAGTTCATTCAGAAAGCCAGATGGTGCAAGGCACAAGTAGTCCTCATTACCCCCTTATTGGTCTTGACAAGTTTGATTTCCATTTCTTTGGCCTTACCTCCTTTATCCTTCCTGGACTTGAGCTCACAGGCCAGATCTCCTGTCCCTCCTAGCCAGGTATCTTCTCCCATACCCAAATGCCTTGAAACTAACTGTTTGGTGCCTGCAATTTTAACAATGGCCAGAGATACCAGGTTTTCAGGCAAAGTAGTACACATCCTTACAGTTTCACAGAAATCTAGTACCAGGAAGGTATATCCAAGTATATGGAAAAAGTTTTCCTTTTGGGCTGTGGATCAGGGCTTAGAACGTTTTCCCACCCCTCTTTCTTCAATGTTAGGCTTTTTATCAGAATTGTTTCACAAAGGTTCAAGTTTCTCACCTATAAAGGTACAGTTAGCAGCTATTTCAAAATTGCACATAGGTCACACTTGGATAACTATAGCCTTCTTCAAAGTCGCCAAAGACTTTTTTGAGAAGAACATTTCTACTTAGACCTCCCATAAGGGATCCTGTTCCTTTGTGGGACATTACGATAGTGCTTCAAGCCCTTACACAAGCTCTTTTTGAACCAGTATCTTCCTTAGACTTAAAAATTTTAACATGGAAAGTTATATTTTTGAAAGCAGTTACTTCACCTAAAAGAATCCCAGAATAAAAAGCTCTTTCATGCAAACCACCATATTTGTTTTTCCCCACAAAGACCAAATCCTTATTTTATTCCAAAGGTGGTGTCTGAATTGAATATCAACCAGTCCAGACATCTTCCAGTTTTCTTCCCAGAATTTTCAAATAAAGGAGAATATACTTTACATTTGCCTGACATTCACAAGCAGCTTAGATTTTTGTCTTCACTGAACAAAGGGTTTCAGAAAGTCATATCAGTTGTTTGTAGCATTCTCAAAAGTTAGGCTAGGGCAGGGTGTATCAAAGATCAGTCTTTCAAAATGACTGTCTAACTACATTTTATTTGTGTATGATGAGTGGGGTTTATCTTTTATCCAAACGACCAACAGCTCATTCATCAAGGTCATTAGCAACTTCTACAGTTTTTCAACAGAAATTGCCTGTTGATGAGATTTGTGCTGCTGCAGTATGGTCTGTTGTCCATATCTTTGTGTCTTAAAGTTGGTTATATAGTCTAGATTACTGTCCTACTTTGGCTCCTCTGTCCTCAGGAGTATCCTTCCTTGATACCCCTCAGGTAATTGGTAGTTAGGGAATTTTTCCCAACAGTTGAATCAGACAAAAGTGGACAACACGGAATAAAAAAGTTGCATATTCACAGTGATAGATCCATGTTGTTCTATTTTCATCTGGTTCAACATTTCTTCATCCTTCCCTGTCCAAATTGTCACCTGTTGTACCTCAAAGAATGGACAGTGCTGTAGGGGAGTCTTGTAGATATCAACCTCAGCTGAATGCCTCATTTTCCTTACATTGATATATTTTTACACTTCAATTGATATGAGCATAGGTCACAATAAGGTAGCAGCATAGGATTTTTGATTGACAAACTCAGTCTGAGGTATTCAGAGGAAGAGAGAGGGAATTATGGGTAGGGGAGGAGTCAGAGTCCTGAAGCCACAAATTTGGAGGTGCCAAGACTGAATCCGAGTCCCAGCAGTTGAACCAAACAAAAATAAGACGACATGGATCTGTCATTCTGGAGAGTATATAACTTTCTTTTCATGTCAAAAGTGGCATCCAAATGAACCTTAATCAAGCCATTAATTTACCAGTATTATTTCTAAAAAATTCTAACAAAGGAGGGCATAGTCTTCATTTATTAGATTTTTGCAGAAAACTTAAGGTTTTATTTTATCTCTACAGGACTAAAGATTTTAGGAGATCTGATCAGCTGTTCATATTTTTATCTAGATCCAAGTTAAGCTAGAGTGTTTCTAAAGACATATTGTCAAGGTGGCTTTGGAAATAACAAACAATGTGAAGTATATGATTGGTTGTCAACAGAACAATAATTCTCAACCCTTAGTAGAATATAGAAGCATCTTGATTGAATATAGTACCATTAGTTAGACAAATGATTGGCTAACATCAAAGCACCAATTACAAGATCTTGTTCTTAGCTCATGCCTATAAGTTCACTGATGCTACATTGTGATTGGAAGTAAAATTCAAAGGAAAAAGAAAGTGACTAAAGCCTCATTATGATGTTTTTTCAATGTTATTTAAACCATTGCTGGTCTTTACATTACACGATCTGAAGAAGGCAGTTCATGCCGAAAGCGCTCATTCTTCTTAATCAAGTGGAACTTGCTCATTCTCTGCTGTGGTGACGTCTACAGGATTTTGCTTCTTCTGTTTTCCCAGCCTGAGACACTTCAGTGTGAGTGGGATATATATTCTCATTTTACTTGGTATAGATTATCAGATATTTCCTTTTATAAGAGCATGAAAATTTGTTTATTGAAAGGTGTATCAACTCAATCTGAGGTATTTTAGAGGAAGCGAAGGATTATGGATAGAGGAAGAATCAGAGCCCTGGATCCCACAGCTTCTAAAAGGTCTGATCCAATAGCTGAAAAGTTGAACTAGATAAAAAGAAGGCAACACAGATATATTGTCATCGTGCATACATTTCTATAATGTATTTGTGAACCAGGCCAGCCAACTTACCTGGATTACAAAAGAAGTAAAAGTAAATTTCCACTGCTATCTTTAAACTCTGTGTAATTACATGTAATTTAAGAGTCTAGAGAGCAAGCAAATAATCTTTTTTATGTAGCAGGAAGTTTTGTTTGGTTTTGATGACAAAGACGGAAGCAAACTATTGTTTGAAACTACTAAGGTGCACATGCACTGATATGCGCGTATATGCAAGCACATACACACACAGACATGCACACACAGACACGCATGCATAACATTGGTGAGATTACAGTAGTTTAAGCTGCAGCCATCTTAACTAAATTCAGTTAAACAATGTGATTACTGCAACCTGTGTATACCAGTCAGCATAAACAAAGATTGCTAGGAGAAAAATAAATAAATGCGGCACTTCTATTTTTAATTTATTTATTCATTTATTTAAGGGAACTTGCCATCAACTGCAGAGCTGGGTCTACACATAGAAAGTTGATTATTGATACTTTTACTGTTGTACCTTTTTGGGGATTTATTGTACAGTTATTGATGATGCACTGAGATGTAAAAATGGGAAACGGATGTTAATGAGTAATACTTTTGTTTTAGATGAGACAGGCTGACAGGGAGATTGTGACGGCTCTTACCCACAGGCCATGGAGTCTAAGTCATCAGATAAATGGAATGCCTCGTTTTAATTCCATTTGGAAGCATTACTGGCTTGTGCTTATGGATATTATTCTGGACTGGAGTCTGCACAATGTATTGTGGAATTTGTGTGGGATTTCTGCATTCCTCATACAGAAGGATTTTGTTTCTGTGTAAGTATCTGACTAAATTATGCTCTATAAATTCAGAGGTATGAACACTGTGCTAAAGTGTCTTCATTATCTGGTGAAACTACAGCATTTTATGATTTGTTAATGTTTTAGCAGTGTTTTCCCCAGAAATTCCAGCTAATTTAGTGGAATTTCAATTGCCTGAAGACAAGCAGTGTATGGGGTTACGCGCTTTAGAACAGATAGTGTGTAGAAACTGTATTTCTTGTCATTTGTCCTTGTACTTTTTCCTGTTAAGGAAATTGCCTTCACACATCCTACAACAAAATTGGCTAATAAAAGCAAAGTAGCAAGATGACACCACAGTATAAAGCCTAATTAAAAACAAGAGTGGACAGTATGACTTTACAGAATCCGTTTCCTGTGAAACTTTCATAAACTGTTGCTTAGCACTGTAAACTAAAAACACAAACTTTAAAAGAAGTTATGTACTTACCATAACATTCCATGTTTGTAGTCCATCTCACCTACATTCCTGCTGGATGGGTTTAGAGCCGATATTTGTTTCCTTTTTCAACTAGAAGGGCTTGCCTGTTTCTAAGGTCACTCTTTCAAAATTTGTAGTTATGGCTACAAATGTAAAATAAATAAATAAAAATAAATATTTGGCTCTGACTCTGCCGATACTAAAATTTGAGAGCTTTTACTGGCTCGAGGCTAGCCCCTATCCCATGGTGCCTCGTGGCAATTCCCCAGATCTAGTTTGCAAGAAAGCAATAAGTACCTATCAGGCAAGACCAATAGCAGAGCTGCATATATATAGACAAGGGATTTTGAAAATATAATCCATGCCAGGTGGACATCAATAGAACCAGGTCAGACAGCACCAGTATAGTCCACCAGATCCCCCAGAAACAGGAAGGGGGCAGGAGGGAGGGACGCAAGAATGTAGGTGAGATGGACTACAAACATGGAACGTTATGGTAAGTACATAACTTTGTGTTATGTAGTCCTAACTAGCTGTAATTCTTGCTGGATGGGACAGCGTCCCTAGCACCTGCATCCCGTGTTGCTCAAGCAAAGAGACTCTAGTACAGTGGACCCAAATGAAGACCTCTCCTGGGAGGCCAAATCCAATTTGTAATGAGTGACAAAAGTATGTGGTCTTGCCCAAGTAGCTGCTGCACAAATAATATCAATTGGGAGCCTAGATCTAAAGGCACATGAAGTAGATCTACCTGTAGTAGAATGACCTTTAATTCTGGTAGGTAATTGTTTGCCAGCTTGTTGATAAGCAAAGGAAATGCAATCCGAAAGCCATTTTGAAAGAGTGACCTTAGAAACAGGCAAGCCCTTCTTCTAGTCGAAAAAGGAAACAAATAGTTGATCTGATTTTCTGAATTCTTTAGTCCTCTGTAAATAAAATCTGCAAATTCTGTGAACGTCTAACTGGTGTAGTCTATACTCAGATTTATTAGAGTGGTTTGGAAAAAACACAGGTAACTCAATAGAAGTATTCAGATTGTGCTCTGAGCATACCTTGGGAAGAAAGGAAGGGTTTGTCCTGAGAGAGACTCTATCCTTATGAAAAGTAATGTAAGGAGGTTGAATAGTTACAGTTTGCAGTTCTGAGAATCTCCTAACAGAAGTTATGGCTACTAAGAATAGTGTTTTCCATGACAACAATTGTAGGTCTGATGAAGAGGAAGGCTCAAAGGGTGCAGACATCAAAGATGAGAGGACTAAGTTTAAGTCCCAGGGTTCTAATGGTTGTTTGATTGGAGGCCTGAGAAGAAGAACCTTTAAGAAAGTTTTACAGAAGGAGTGCTGCATGGTTGAGTTTCCCATGAAACCAAAATGGAAATTGGAAATGGCAGCTAGCTGAATTCTAATTGTAGCAGCTGCTGCTCCTTCATGAAAAATTGTCGCTAGGAAGGAGCCATAAATGGATCTAAGCCCCGGTTTGTAGCCCAAACCGAAAACCTTTTCCATTTGCTGGAGTATAGTTTCTGAGTGGAAGGTTTATGGGATGAAATTAGAATGTGTTTGACCACAGGGGAAAGGGGAATACACCTGGCTATTCGTGGAACTGGAGCAGCCATGCTGTCAATTTAAGGGTGTGGATGGTGGGGTGGAACTGTCCCGATTGATGAATCAGGAGATCTGGAGATGGGTCTAGAATACATGGTTCCTCCAAAAGGTAGGGCCACAGGAAGGGAAACCAAACTTGTCGATGCCAGTAAGGAGCAATGAGCATCAAGGAACTCAACTGTCTTGCTTTCTGTATTAATTTTGGGATGAGTGGAAAAGGAGAAAAGGCATAAAGAAGTCCTGGGGGCCAATCGTGGACTAGAGCATCCCTGGGTGAGATCCCCGGATGGGGAATGAGGGGTAAAGTAGCTGCTGCATTTGGTGTTCAGGTGAGTGGTAAATAGGTCGCAGCAAGGCTGGCCCCATCTGTAAAATCTCTTTCGCAACTTTTGGATTCAGGGACCACTCGTGAGGCATTAGAATTGCTCGACTGAGTTTGTCTATTACATTGGATTTCCCCGGGATATGCGTTGCTATCAGGAAGCATTGTGTATCCATCGCCCATTTCCAAACTCTTAGGACCTCTTTGCAAAGCGGGTAAGATTTGGTTCCCCATTGCTTGTTTATGTACCACACGACAGACATGTTGTCTGACTGAATCGCAATCGTCCCGGTGGGAAGGGAGCTGTGAAGTGCTTGCAACGCATACAGAACCGCTCTCATCTCCAGAACATTGATGTGCAAGTGGTTCTCGTGGTTCTGCCTAGTACCTTGGACTGTCATTCCCAGATAATGCCCCCCCCCCACCCACCCTATCTGGGAAGTGTCCGTGGCCAAAACTGCTTCTCTTGGGGAGGAACAAGTGGACGACCTAGGAGAAGTTGTTTTGTGTGCAACCACCATGTCAGATCCTTTTTGCAGGTGGTTTGTTATAAAAATCTGGTGAGACAATGGGAGGTCTTGCATCGACCATTAGGCAAATAGCAGCCACTGAAGTATCCTCATGTGTAGACGAGCAAGAGGAACTAATAGGATGGCGGAAGCCATAGTCCCTAGGATTTGAAGGACTACTCTGCCCTGAACTTTTTGTTTGCTTAACAAGGATCTGACTTGACTGCGTAGAGACTCTACTCTTTCCAGTGTTAGTCTTACTGACATGGTGGTTGGGTCTATTTCTGAGCCTAAGTACACAATATGCTGCGAGGGAGATAAGACTGACTTCTTTAGGTTGATAGTGATGCCTAGACTGGCGCACAAGGATAGAGTCTCGTCCCTGGTTCTGATGAGTTGATGCTTTGTGGTAGCAGTGAGGAGCCAGTCGTCTAGGTACAGAAACACCTGGAATTCTTGACATCTCAGGTGAGCCGATACCACTGCCATGCATTTGGTAAACACTCTGGGGGCTGTAGTGAGACCAAAGGGCAGTGTTCTGAACTGAAAATGACTGGCTCCCAGCCGGAAGCATAAGTGTCCCCTGGAGCGCCTGTTCATTTTGATGTGGTAGTACGCGTCCTGGAGATCGAGCACATCCAGTTGTCTTTCCCGATAAAGGGAAGTATCGACTGCAGAGTGACCATTTGGAACTTCAATTTCTTTATATGCTTGTTGAGCCTGCTGAGATCTAAGATTGATCTCCAGTCCCCTGTCTTTTTTGGAAGTAAAAAGAATCAAGAGTAAGTTCCAGATCCTATCTGCTCTGCAGGGACTTCTTGGATGACTCTTTTTTTGCAGCAACGAGATGACCTATGATGTTGCACTGTCTAGTTGGATGGGTGGTATGTCTGGTAGAGACCAGTTTGTTGGAGGTTCGGAAACAAAGGGGATCAGGTAACCTCATGATATTATGGTGTATACTCAACGATCTTGGGAGATGGTTAGCCAGGCACTTGAGTACAGCGATAGATGACCCCCGACTGCCTCCAGAGACTGACAGTCAGGCAACCCCACAGGGGGCGCTGGAAGGGATGATCGGAGTAAGTTTCTCTGTCTCCCTGATGTTGCGGACCTCCTCTTCTGTGAGGGCGGCGTCCATTATATCCTCCCCCTTTGCCTCTAGGGGAGAGTTGACCTTGAGCCTGAGGGACAACCTTTTTGAGATTTACGGAACCACGTTTTCCCTCCTGTATTACCCTTGGGATAGGGTCTAGACGGGAGGGACAAACGGACTCAACAGCAGATAAGGTTTTCCTTTCCTACTCGCACCTAGTCAACGCATCTTTCACTTGGGGTCCAAAAAGAGATGAACCATCAAAGGGGACATTAGTGAAGGAAGACTTGAAGGACTCTGTAAAATTACAAAGACGCATCCAAGAATGTCTCCTGAGAGATATTCCTGCTGCGGCTGCCCTACTCGCTCCATCTGCTGCATACGATATCAGCCTCATGGAGGAAGCTATGGAAGTAAGAGTGGAGAGCTGCACAGAAACCTTATCCATGGAAACTGGAGCTGTTAAACTCTGGAGGGTGTCTCCTAACTCTTTCAGGAGATCCCTCTGAAGATGAGTAAAATGAGTAAGGTAATTCAGTGATCTTAGTGTAAATGCTGCTGAAGAAAAAGTATGCTTCCCATACCTATCCATCATCCTGGACTCCTTGTTAGGAGGATAGATATTAGAAGATGTCTCAGATAACTCCTGCTTGGTGGCCGCTGCTACCACCATGGCATCAATGGGAACTCCCTTACTAAGAAAGGTCTTGTCCTCAGGTGCTGTCATGAACTTATTTGGCTTCCTCGGGACAGGCTCCACTGAATCTGGAGAGGTCCAGGCTTTCCGCGATATGACCCCCAAGTTGATAATAAGGCGGTGTTACCCAGGAGGTGGAAGGTCAGGAACCAAAGGCCTCAAGATACACTTCATCCCCAGTAGGGTTAGAGGTCTTCCAATCACCCCTCTGTAAGGATTTCTAGGATGTCAGAAAAGGAGACTTCCTCAGAGGGGGATGTAGGGGACCCTTCTGATTCCTCTAAATCAGTGTCTGGCGTGACAGACTCAGGTGAGTCGACATGCTTCGTCTTACACAGCCTCTTCCAATGGAGCTCTCCAGTGGGATAATCTGGGGAGGTCTCGGAAGAGGGGGCACCTCCAATGGAGGCTACTTGGGCCTCTGGCTCCGTACGCTGTGTGGGTGGCAGGGGGGAAGAGGTTGCTGCCTGCTGCTGGTGGGACACAGGTTCCAATGTTATGGCTTTAGAAGAGGATAAAGCCTTCTCTATACCTTCAAAAGCCTTCCCCCCTCTCTCCGAAGAAGACCTCTGCTCAGAGGGGATAGATGGTCAACTCCGAGCAAGGGGGAACGGCTCCGAAGCAGAAGTGGGAGCCGAGCTGAGTCGAGCCGAAGCTCTGAGAGGGAGGGTTGGTTCCGACGAGAACCCAGGGTGACTGTTCCCCTCGGAGCCAACTCGAGAGCGTCGGCTCCCAGATCCCTCGGTTCCAGACTGAGCCATTGAGGATAAAGTAATTGGCTCAGGGGAAGCAGGTTGAATCCCCGGAGCCGACAGGTCCAAGACAGAAGAACCTGAAGTAATAGGCTCCGAGAGTGAAGCGGTCGAAGGAGGAACAGTGGTCGGTAAGGGGGGGTCGGCTCCGAAACCTTTGGTCCGGAGGGGCTAATTTTCTTGCCAGAGCTGGATCTGAAAGCAACCACTTCACCAGCCGCTCGATGTCCTCATCAGATAGAGTTCTGGAAGATCTGGTGGAAACAGAAGCTCTTCTTCTCTCCAAAATAGGAGATCTCAAGGTGGGAGACCAACCTCAATTTCCGGTAGAATTTTCAGTACCGAAGATTGCCTCGGAGAGGAGGAGACCGACGG
Organism: Protopterus annectens; assembly: GCF_019279795.1. NCBI lineage: Eukaryota > Metazoa > Chordata > Ceratodontiformes > Protopteridae > Protopterus > Protopterus annectens. The sequence continues at coordinate 610,808,089 of NC_056746.1, read as the reverse complement.
CACTGAAATGGATGAAGCTGAGTCAGACTGGAACTTCTTGGCTCTGACGCTTTTGTCTTTTTAGTCGGCTCTGACGTTGTGGCCGAAGATTTTCTCTTGGAGGATTTTGGAGCTGCCTGACCAAGTTCCAGCTGTTCTGGAAGGAACTGGTCATGAGACCCCTATCAATGAGTTTCCTCTTTCTTTCATTTAAAACTCCAGTGCTAAATGTGTGACAAAAGGTGCAGGGTTCCTGCAAATGGGCTTCACCAAGGCAATGCACGCAACTGTTGTGATTGTCTGTGAGAGACAATTTTTGTACACACCTATCACACCTCTTAACCCCTGAAGGGCAATGATTCTTATGCTCCCAGTCCTTATCTTTTGACATTCTGACTAACAGGAATAGGGAAGCTAAATAACAACCAGCAATACAACACTAAATACTAACCACAAACAAGAAAAGTGAGGAAGAAAGAAGATAACTTTTTTTAAAAAAAAAAATATTTAAACTCTCGCACACAGGGAGGAAAGGCCCTCTAACTTAAACGGGCCGTACAGTCCTATGGGGAGGAATAGTGGTTGAAACTCTCAAAAACAGTCAAACAAGAGACAAAACGTATGTGTGTATGTGTGTGTGTGTGTGTGTATATATATATATATATATATATATATATATATATATATATATATATATATGTGTGTGTGTGTGTGTGTATATATATATATATATATATATATATATATATATATATATATATATATATATATATATATATATATAGGTTCATAGGTAGGTACTAGGCTGTCTGCCCTAGGGCATTTATAAGCCTAGCCAGAATTGTTGGCTTTCACCTCCCTTTTAGACTAGATTCCTGAGCCTCTGTCCAGCAGGGCCATAGAAGTGATCCCATGAGTAAATTTACGATTTCCCATCCACTCATCAAGATTTCTCTTGAAGAGAGTCAACAAGGGGCTCTGCCTAACATGGACTGGGATTCTATTCCAGAGTGAGGGAAGCCTTTGGGATATGAATCTATCCCTCCAGCATGTCCTGTTTATTGTTGTGCTAAGGTTTAAATCCCTGGAGCGTGTGGCTCTAATGGAATTGGTTTTCTTGAGGTAGAGCATGTCCAACAGTTCCGGGTTAGACATGGCCTTGAACGTCAGGCAGAGATCGCCTCTGAGTAGGCGGTAAGCAACTGAGTAGAGCTGGAGCTTCTTTAGTCGAGCTGCATAGGGCATCTGTTTGAGGCCCACGATCCTCTTGGTGAGGTATTTTTGGGGTCTCTCCAGCTGTTGCAGGTGTCGGGTAAGGTACATCCCAAATGGGGCATTGTACTAAATTATGGGCACAATGACCTCTTTTGATCTAGATGTGAACCTTTTTGTGATTAGATGAGCTATACAGAAGGTTTTTCTAGCCACTTTGGCAATGTGATTGTCAAAGGACAGGTTACTATCTACTTGGGTCCCCAGATCCCTAATTACTTCTTCGGTACTTGGATTACCAACTATGTGGTAGTTTGTGGGCACTTTGTTTTTCCCAAAGGGGATGACTATGCACTTTTTGGCATTTAGCTTGAGACCATGGTTCTGACACAAGGTATCCGTCTCCGTAATGCCCTTCTGAAGGATGCTTGTGTCAGCCGGGGAGTCTATTATGGCTCCCAGTTTGTGATCATCTGCAAACTTTGTAAACCACAGTCCTCCCATGTTTGCCTATACCTCATAGGTATATACCGAACAAGTGGGGTCCCAGGACTGAGCCCTGTGGGGCTCCACTTGTAACCGGTTTAGAGTCGGACATGGCACCCGCGACTCTGACCATGTGAGTTCTATCCCTGAGCCAGTTTGCAACCCATCTTGTCACATATGGGTTAATATTTAAGCTGGTAAGCTTATATATGATGCCTGAGTGGGGTATTGTCGAAGGCTTTTGCGAGGTCCAGGTAGGCCATGTGGACTACCTTTCCCTCATCTATGGCCTTGGTAACTGTTTCAAAGAAGTCAGCCAGGTTTGAGGCAAGGTCTGCCTTTAACAAAGCCAAATTGGGTAGGGTCCAGTGTTTGGAGGTTCCCAATGTCTTTGTTTATGACATCCATGACGATGCGCTCCATAGCCTTGCAGACCAGGCTAGTCAGGCTTATAGGGCGATAGTTCCCTGGATCTGTTGTGGCGCCACCTTTGTGGAGTGGAATCACTGTTGCTGTACGCCATTCTTTGGGTACATAACCTGTGTTAAGGCTGAGTTGGAACAATGAATTTATGTGAGGGTTTAGTTCGTTTTGGAACTCATGTAAGACGCAGCCCAGGATACCATCCGATCCCATTGATGCTGTGTTTTTTACTTTGGAGAGGGCTGCTTTCACCTGTGTGTCTGTGATGTCTGGGGGATTGCATTCTTTTGGGATAGATACTGGCTCATTTGGGGGGGTGGGGGGTAAAGTTTGCACTGAACCTGTCCGCCAGGATGTTGGCAATGTCAGTGGGTTCAGTGTATTTTGCGCCATTTAGCACCAGCTCATAGCATATCTGAGAGTAGCCACCCAGATTCTTGATGTAGCTAAAGAACGCCTTATGATTATCTTTAGAGTCTTTGGCGATTTTTCTTTCAAAGCTAGCCTTTGATGATTTTATGAGGGATCAAAGTTTCTTGCTAGTACTGATCAGGGAGGCCTTCCCTTTTTGGGATTTTGCCTTTTCATGTAATCATTTCCTCCTTCTGTTGTATAGCTTATTTATGGCCGGGGTCCACCAGACTGGTCTCCTGTTTTTGGATGAGTGAGTCTTGGTTTTACTTGGGATAGCACAATCCATACATTCTTGTAGGTGCTCTTAGAGTGCACTTGTAAAGGATTCTGCAGTTTGAGTAGCATTTTCCATTTGCCCGGGGGCTTTGAAACTTCCCACCTCGGTCTTGAAGTGTGAAGTTTGCTTTTGAGAAATTTTTCACAGTGGTTTCCTTGGCTGGTGGTGGGGACGGGATGTGGATGTCCATTGTGATTAGTTAATGGTCTGATCTTACCAACGAGGGGTTTACCTCTGGTGTGGAACATTTAGCCCCCATGTTGGTGATGACCAAGTCCAATATGTTGTCCCCTCTTGTAGGAGTGGTGACCAGTTGTTCCATGGCATTTGAGTTTATAAACTCCAGGAACCGTTGGGCAAAAGAGTTGGGACTTGAGAAGTTTTCCCAGTCAATGTTTGGGTAGTTGAAATCCCCCAATAACATAGTGTTTGGTAAGACCTTCATATTTTCCAATGTTTTCAGGAATGCCGAGTGGGGGTCCTGAGACAGGGTGGGTGATCTGTAGCAGGCTACAAACTGAAAAGCAGTTTACCTACTGTTAGTTGCACATGGATGGTTTCTGCTGCCTCGTGCAGTGCTACTAACCTTGAGGTGTGAGTATCCTTGATGAAAATGGATACTCCCTTGCCTTTAGTATTTCGGTCCGAGTTCTGGGGCTGAAAAGAATGGTATGAGTTGAATCCTGGTAGTGAAGGGGTGCTCTCTGGAGCCTTGAACCAGGTTTCTGTTACTTCACAGATATCGATTTTCTCCATACTGAGGAGTGCCTCGAGTGCGTGCATCTTTAGGTTTAGACTTCTGGCGTTGAGTAGCATTACCCTTAGTTTTTTGTTTCTGGTATTGTCTATGGAGGTGGGTTTGTCTTTTGAGCCTTGCCTAAAAAAGGCACTATGGGGGTGGCAAGAGCCTTAGCCAGTATTCTGAAGCCAAGAGTGACAGGTGCAAGCCGTCCCTGGCGAAGCAACGTGGCTTGTCGAGCATGTCTTCCCAGGATGACAGACACTGGATCCCCTTTGAATGACACCAGTAGCATAGCCAATTGTTGAAATTGATCATTTTGTCTTCATACTGTGGCATCATTCTTGGTGAGGGCAAGATGCTACTCGGGGTCAGGGTCATACCAGCCTGGGCTACATGATCAGAGAGCTCCTCTGTCTCTTTTCATGTAATCCAGGGAGGTACATCTCAGGTAGTTCACACCAACATGGACAATGACAGAATCATATTTGTACCTGATGTGGAGTGACCTGAGTGCTTGCGTTAGTGGTGGATCCTGGCACCTGACAGGCAGCTTACAATGATCTTGTCCTTGTTCAGTCTGATAAGTGGGACGTCAGTGTGCCTGACAATAGAGTCTCCAATTACTAGTGTATTAGGTGTGTTATTTAGCCTTGAGAGCTGCGACTGCATGGCACACTGACTTTGTGAAGTATGCGATTCATGAAAGTTGTTGTGGGGTAGTGGTTGCTTGGATGTCTGCTTTGGAGGTCTCTGTTGCTTTGGTAGATTTTTATTTAGAGCCTCTAAATATGTTTTTTGTGGGTTTGTTTGTCTTGTTTGCTGGTGCAATATGTCTATGTGAGACTGGTTGTGTGGTGCGAGTGGTTTCCTTCTCCTCCTGAGTGACTGTGCCAGTCTTGGGTTGAGAGAGCCCGGCCTCCAGTTTGGCTGTATAGTTGCATCTTTCACATATATTTGTGTTTGTTGGAAGAAGTAGAGGGTTGTCTATGTACATAAGGCAATTGTAACATTGCCTCAAGATTCCCAGATTCACCATCTGGACTGGAGAGTATACCTGAAACTGCGCTTTGGACATGCCTGGATGGTTTGTAGAATTGATTTATTGATTATCCGGAAATGGACGAATAGGGAGCCTTGTACTACTGGATAGTATAAGGGGGTGTAGTGCTAAACTTTGTTGGTTGCTGAGAAATTTGAGCAAGTGTTGGGCTGTAGAATGAATTGAGTGATTATCTTGGCGAGTTTGACTAGTTCTAAGGGAAAAATTGAAGAGCAGACTTTGTGGAGCCGAGAATAGTTAAAAACTGCTTCAATGGTGATATGCAAGATCACGCAAAGCCGTGCTAAAGCGGGTTTTAAGGCAGGGAGTTCAGAAAAGGTGGGAAACCAGAATATTTTTTTTTTTTCTAAATAACAGAAACTAGGCACTAGGACACTGTAAATGCTTTAAATCGGCTTGCACACTTGAGTGTGTAGCCTACAACAATTAAACAAGGCAAAAAACAACTTTTAGAAGTGCAAACACAAAAAATGCAGAAAACAAATGCTTTTCAGATCTCAGATAGTTAGAAAACTCGCTTTTCGGCGAGAATATAGTCGCAGGTAGGAAGGTTGAAAAAATATACTTAAATCTTAAAATGTCTCTTTCGCTCTCTGATGCTTGTAGAACTCTGCAGGATACCACGAGGAGCTGTGCTGAGTCTGATACAAGCACAAAACCACACTAAAGCGGGTTTTAGGGCAGGGAGTTTGAATGAGATAGGAAATGGCCCAAAATGGCCAATAAGCCTCAAGTTACTGGGCTGAGACCACTCCTCCAGGGACAGATAGGCTGCTCAAAGCTCCCCACTCTCACTGGTGAACAGAGAAGCTTCCTCCTATCCAAGTAAGGATATGGGCAACACAGGAACTATAACACAGCCTAGAATTCAGCAAGACCTGAAAACTGGACTATTCTAGTTCAGAAAAGGCAGGGTATGCCTCCCCAGAGCAAGATTGTGCAGAGGCAGATTCCCCTGGAGAGGACCTTACTTGGATGAGAGAGTTTTTCAAGTGGGACTCCACTGAAATGACTGAAGTCCAAAAGCGGTACTATGAACTCTTACAAATGGATACCTCTTCTGCCATTCCACCAGTCCTACCAGCCTTCTTAGACACCTTCAATGCAGCCTCAAAAAATCCTGAATCCCAACCTCCTGCGCCTAGAAGGCTTGAGAGATTTTATAAGGTCCCAGAAGGGGCTACATTTCTGATAAAATGCCCTGTTGCAGACCCTGGTACTATTTCGGTCTCTGCAGACAAACACTCCAGACTACTACCCTCTACCTCTGTCCTAACTGATAAGGACAGTAAAACATTGGAGTGCATTGGTAAAAGGTATACACCTCTAACACTTTGACCCTTAGGGCCATCAACTACAGGAGACTCGCATGTCTAAGTATTCCTTGGCTCTTTTGACTCCGGTTTCAAAATTCTTGACTAATGTTCCAGATTTGCCCACAGAGTCTCAAATCTCTACATTGGTTTCCTTGTCCTCAGAAGTAACAAGACACTTAATCAGATGTAGATATGATGCTGCAGAGGCCACAGCCAGATCTGCAGCTTCTGCCTCAGTACTCAGAAGATACTCTTGGCTGAGGCCCCAACCTCTACTTGACAATGTCAGGGCTAAACTCCTAGATGCCCCCGGACAATACTGCCCTATTTGGGGCCAAAGTGGCAGAGCTTTTCAAAGCCCTTCAAAAGAAGAGGAAAGAATTACAGAATTTGAAACATTTGTTCACAGACAACTGAGATTCTACCTAGATAAGACCAAATCCCTTAGGAAATCAGACAAGCTATTTGTCTCCTTTCACCCCAGGACTCAGGGGAAAGCGGTGACAAAGTAGGCTGTTTCTGCGTGTATTTCCATGGCCATCTCCTTTTGTTACACCTACCATGGTAAACACCTGGACTCTTAACATTAAAGCCCATTCCACTAGAGCCATGGACTCATCCGGAGCCTTCTTCCGTGGGCTGGACGCTGCTTCTATTCTAGAACCTGCTACCTGGACATCTGTCCATACCTTCATCGAGCACTATAAACTGGACCATATCTCCAGATCTAGAGCAGGTTTTGCTAGGATAGTCCTGAAAACACCTCCAAACCACCCTCCTCCTCTTCCTTTTGAGCTTTGGGATGCACCCAGAGGTTATGAATACTGTAACATGAGAATAGAAGGACATAGAATAGTTGTGTAAAATCTTACCATAACCATAGATGTCTTTCTCTTCCATGTTGCAATATTCTATCTCACCCATCTACCCCCAGAAAAAAAAAAATAACTTTGCTGAATGATTCAGGACTTCTGCAGCTGTCCTGGGACTGGGGTCCAACTGGGGTGTTCATCTCTGAGGAATGTATGTGCAGATGTCACTTTTATGGCCCACACACCCTACGGCCAACATCAGACATCCCACGTACCTCACAGTAACTAAAGCATTTGTATACTAATCGGACTTTCGGGTTGCTAGGCGGAGGCTAACCCAAAGGTTATGAATACTGCAACATGGAAGAGAAGGACATCTATGCTTATGGTAAGACTTTACACAACTATTCTTTTCATACTTATTATGCAGAGGATGAATGATGACGCAAAACCTGTTGGTGATCATCCTGACAAGAGTATAACAGTCAGCCAGCTTCCAAAGCTGTAGGGCACTTTCCACATGCCCAGTCTGTCAGGCAGCTGGAGCTAAGCTGACTAAAAGACAAGTCTGGGCATGAAGCCCTTCAGGGCTTTACTGCTGTAAAGAGTACACTTTTTTCTGAGGCTTTCGAGGAACAGCGGTCAACTTATGCTTTCCCTTGCTGGGAGGATATGTTCCATTTGAGGAAAAAACTTCTGTTTTCTTAATTTTGTTGATGTTTTATTACTTTCCTCTTTAGGAAAGTTACTTGAAAGCTGTGAGTGTTGTGTTTTAACAGACTACATCAGTAGTGTAACATACTTCTGTCAGTTTTAAAAGTGGTGTAAAGTAAGTAAAAAAAATTTCTGTGGAGAAATTATTTCTATTACTTTTGTTTGGCTGGCAAAGTGTTTTTTTTTTCTGTCAGAAAAGTAGCTTTGTGTACTGGTAGTGTTTACCAGCAGTTGCTGCTTCACTTTTCTGGGAAAAAGGTGCCATTTTCAGCTTGACCATGGAACAGACTGCAGGTCAATGGTCGTTCCTCTTTCAGCCACTCAAATACAGAATTAAACAAAACAGCCTTTGCCACCACAACAGGCTAGGAATTTGCCTCAGCTGCAGGTGGGTGACTCTGCTGAAGCCATTTGTTGTACTGCACACCACTCATTTTTTACACTGGTATATCACCTACAGCCACTATGAACTATTGGTTAGTCATGCCCTCTGCAGCTGTTGAGGTCCTCTCGCTGGGTAAAGGGGAGCCACTCTTGTCGACCCCGGGAGAGGGAGCAGGGAAGTTTTCCTTGTTATGTCAGAATGCTGTACTTATCCTTGGGGAAGTAGCCTCTGCCATTAGTAATACGGTTGACCCTATTTTTCCTGTCTAAAAACAAACAAATCAAGCACATTTCTACCCCCCCCCCCCCAATTCCCTTTGGATAGAAGTAGTTTATTGGATCTGGCTTAGGTTTTAATTTAGCCTAGTGATTCTTCTTGTAAAGTAGTTTCTGGTAAAAGAAAGAGGGATTCGACTTCTTCACTTCTTCTTGGTTCTTCTTTATCTCTACATACTCTGCCATTGCCTTTTTTTCTAGATGGAACTTTGAGATCTTTGTCAACATTGATGGTGATAATTTTTTCTTCCTTTGTTAGTGCCTGTTTTTGTTCTATCTAGTCTCTGCCAGGAAGTTCCTATCATTCATATGCTGGCTTTCATTTATCAGACTTGTCCTTTTCCATGCCACTGTAGTGTAAGGATCAGTGTATAGCTAATATATGTATTTATATACCTTCTGCTTGTAGCTCCTCTCTTTTATGCAAGAGTCCTTTCCCCTGAACAGTTAATCTGAGAAGTCTTTCACTGTTTTTAGAAAGCATCCCCTAATACTGCATTATTCACATTTCTCTTGTCTGTTCTCCATTTGACTCTGTGTATTCCTTGTAGTTCCTTTCTCATTTTAAATAAATCATTGGGTAGATTTCCTAAGCCGCTGTGGTGCAGCGGTAGCGTTGTCGCCTCACAGCAAGAGGTTCTCTCATTCGATTCTCAGCTGGAGCGCCTTCTGTGTGGAATCTGCATGCCCTCCCCGCATTCGAATGGCATTCAAAAACATGCGTGAATGGGCATGCCTTTGAAGGTTGGGCATCGGGCTGGCACCTCGGCAACGTAAAAGCCGACTGCCAATCATTAGCGGTCTGGAGTTCCTCTGTGGCGACCCCTAACCGGGAAAAGCCGAAAGAAAACAACAATATTGGGTAGCCTTCCTAAACAGGTGTGGACCTCACTAAACAGGCACTCACTACTGGCCAAGGTATGCGTTCAGCATTTCTGATTAACAGGCTTGCTGTCCATATTTAATTTCTCAGTCTGCCATTGAACCATCTTCTCCATCTGTGATCATGATCAGCGTTATCATCATCAACCCCCCCCCCCCCCTTCTACATGGGTTTGGGGTGTCATGTCAACTGTCGCCATCTCTCTCCAGTCCATCCCATTCTGCTACGTTCTTCGATACTCATACCCAGCTGTTGCAGGTCTTTTCTCACACAATCCATCCACCACTTTGCTAGATGCCCTCATTTCCTTTTGGTCTGTTCCAAATCTTCACCAGATTGTCTTCTGCTTTTTGCAAATATGCCCGAACTGCCGTAATCTGTTCTTTCACCTTTTCTTCAATTGGAGCTACTTTGGCTTTTGCCATTATGTCCTCATTTCTTTATCTGTTCTGTAGTGTGCATCCTACCACCTGTGTCAGGCACTTCATCTCCATCACCTCTAGCTTCTTCAGTTGCTCTGCATTTACGGATGAAGTTTCTGTACCATACAGTAGTACTGATCACACCACTGTTTTGTACACCTTACGTTTCAGCTTCTTTAACATTCTTCTGTCATACCCTACCCCTGACACTCTGTGCCATTTAGCTACAGCCCCTCTGGTTCTAGCTTTGACATCCTCATTCAGACTTCCCTTCTCCACAATTCACCTCTCCCAGGTACTCAAAGCTATTAACTTGTTACAATATTTTCTCTTGTATCTAAATTTGCAGTTTCTTCTGATTTCCCCATTTGCTGCCATTACAATGGTCTTGTATAGTTTCATCTGATGTATCTTCAGTTTTGTATTCCATTTCAGTATCATTTGTAGGTTGTTTGTGCTGCATCCTGCTGTGAATCCGAACCGTTCATTTTCCGTCTTCTGCATATTTTTTTATCAGTCACCCTCCTCAGAAGTTTCCTGAAGTGTAACAGGATTTTGATACTGTGTATTGCTCACACTTGTGTGTCCCCTTTCTTCCTGAGCTCTGGCACTAGTATGCTTATTCTCCAGGCACCTGATTATATGCCTTTCCCTCCATACTGATAATAGTACCATCAGGAGAGATTTCTCCTCTATCTCACCCAACGTTTTTATTATGTCTCCTGTGATCTCATATAAGCCTGTTGTTTTCTCTTGACTTCATTGTCCTTAGTGCTGTTCTTACTTCTTCTATGGTAGGCTTCTCCTCTTTCATTGTAGGCTGTGTATAGGGCAATACATCTTCTGTGAGGTTTTCTTCATTCAGAAGCTGTTGGAAATACTCCTTCCATCTGCCTTTGATGTCCCCTGGACTGGTGAGCAGGCTGCTGCTGGCATCCCTTATTAAGGATGTCTGACTGTCTTTGCCTTGCAACCTGATATAGTTTCCTTTTGCCATCTACCAAGCCACTTTCCAGAAGCTGGTAAAGAGCCTCTGATGCCTTGTTTTTTTGCTATTGCAACTCTTTTTTTTTATCTCCCACTTTTTCCTGCACTCCTTCTTTCTTTTGATGACTTTCAAAACTTCTGCATTCCACCACCAGCTTTCCTTAAGTACCTTATTTCCATACCTGGCAAGGTTGCAAATATGTTGTGTATTCTTCACACATGCCGTTTTGAGAAGTTGCCTTTCTTCAACTCCACATACTTCCTCTTCTTCTTCTTGAGGTGCTAAAGCTGTGAATGTTTCCTTGAACTAAATAAACTTATAAATGGAAACTGGCATGGAGCTGTTACACAAAAATAAATAAAATAATAAAACTCAGTAACACACTGACTTTGACTTACCGGAAGAAACGTTACTGTAATTCACACTACACTAGAAAATTTTTCAGAGTAAAAATTAACTTCATCAGACTCTGTAAAACATATTCTTACCATTAGTTAAATACTGACCAGTCTAGTGATGTCATAATAACTGACTAATAAAAACTGATCAAATGGATTTTTTTTTTTGAAAATAAAACTTCTGAAACTATACCAACTAATAAAATGTATTATGTTTTATCCAAATCCATCTGTAAAATGTGACATTTCATCACAAATTTCAATGAATAATATATTATATAATATTGAATAAGTATACCAAAAACTCAGCTCTTATTAATTTTTTTGTTTGTTTTTTAAGAATACATGTGGTCATTTAGGCCAAATCCATTCATCACACCTAGTCTCACTTGCCATTTGTATTCCTTTAATATCCAAAAAAATTCTGCTTCTCCCTCTCATTTCTGGTTCTTGTGCATCTAAAATATGAAAAAGAAATCTCTTTGCATTTTTTCTTATGTTTTGGTAAAGCATTGTTATCCCCTTTTTTGTAATGTTAGTGTTCATAAATTCTAGTCTTAATTTTCCTAGTGATGCGTCTTAATATAAAAATATTCACTTGTGAGGCATTCTTCTGCATAAACAACATTGGTGTCACAATTACAGTACTTAGGAGCAGAATAACTGCTGTCAGTATTGGCACAAAAAATGAAGGACTATTAGATATAAATGTGCATTGACTACATCTGTTACAGGCAAAGGTAGCCTTCATTTTTAAAGGACTTCCTAATTTTTTTCCTTTGTTCCTCATCAGCTATAGGTTCATAGGTTCATAGATTAGTACTAGGCTAACTGCCCTTGCGAGCCATTTTAAGCCTAGTCGGTTATCCCTTGGGAGACTCTATCCCTGCACCTTGTGTTTGTAAGGCAAACACCTTAACCATTAGGCCACTCCCAACTCCACGCTCTTTTAACTATGGAGTGCCCTGTAAGTATATGCCAGGTATTGGTCATAATGTTGTTTATAGCCAGGATATCTAATGAAAACATTAAAATAAACCCAGTGGCAGACTTAATATTATAATTCATTATGTGTTCTAGTCTTACCCCCATCCTAACTTTGAAAACTGAGAGACTGGTTTAAACGCATCTTTTCTCCCTTTCAAAATTTCATAAGCATTCTCCTCCACAATTCTTACTGTATAGCCCCTCTCTTTAAATTTCAACTTAACGTTGTTGATTTCTTTCTTAAAACTGGCATATTGGTTGAAAGTGAAATGGCCCTAATCACTTGTCCCTTAATAATATCCTTTTTTTTTGATATTTGGATGCATACTATCAACACAAAGTAAGTCATTACTAGCCACCTCTTTCCGGGCCAAAGATGTAGTTAATATTTTGTCATCTAGAGACTTGATTAATTTAATATCCAAAAAGATAACTGAATACTTAGTTGAACTAAAAGTAAATTTTAAATGATTAGTAGTAGTATTTAAGTACTTAAAAAAAACTTTTAACATCTATTTGATACCTACCCAAATTAATAAAACATAATCAATAGTACATTGATATTTTTTCATAAAAATAGAAAAACACTACCATAAAGAAACAGGTTTTCCCAGTGACCTAGGACTATATTTTTGTATCTAGGGGCCATAGTTGCCCCCACAGCCAAACCTTGATTGTGTTGGAAATAATCTTTCCCAAACAAAAAATAATTATGCTGTAATACCAGTTCCAATAAAGAATTTAAAAAATGAATTTCTCCATAAGAAAAATCCCAATTTTTCATTAAATATTCTTTAATCCATAACAGTCCTAGGTCTGTAACTATCACTGCATACAGACTAGAAATATCCTTCCTGAAATGACCACTTAGTACGGGAATTAGTTTCACCATAGCCCACCTTTATATCATCCAAAGTTGTTCCACGATTAAAGGAAATGTCCGCCAAAAGATCCTTCATGTAACAAAATGTGCATAGGAGTATTCTTAAGTACTGTAGCACCCCCTTTGTATGCCTTCATAATTGTTATTGAATTATCACTACACATTTCCTGTAGCACTTTTATGTCATCTTTAGTTAAATTATAAAACCTCCTCCCACAAGGTGTTGCTAAAAACTTTTTAATTTCCCTCTCACACATCTTTCAAAATAATCTACAGCATTATTAACCGGAGGGATAAAATACTAGATTTGTTAGGACCCATCTTCAGTATTTGAGAGGAGGTATTGTTACACTTGAAAAAACTGCGAAATTCAACCCCCTAGTGAACAGTTTGACTGGTATCTGTAACAATGCCTCTTTTGGAAGGAACATTCCCAGATGTCCTTACTGAAAAAGGTTTTGGCTATTTAAAACTACTTTGTCCATTTACCTATTTGTTGGTGTCATAAAACTCCCTTGACAGTTGTATCCACTGGTTGCACTTGTGTGAATAGTGCCTTCACATTCCTCTGATTCCAGACCTCTTGAAGTGTTCCAGTTGGAGGTGGACCAAGTCTCTGTAATGCACACTCTCTTCTGCAATTCCCATCTCTTTTTTTTTTTTTTTTTTCATCTTCCGTCATATCCTTTTCGTTCTGTTCTGCAGAACTCGTCAGTAGTTCAATGAATGTCTCTCCTCCACATTCTGAGTATTCAACTGCTGACCGCTCTGCTGTACTTGAACTGTTATGCTTTGTCTCCCATCAACTTCCAGGTCTTCAGCCTAGTCTCTATTGATGTTAGAGCCTTTTATGACCAGTGCATTCAGCTGATTTTGGCCACCAGTGGTTTATGCTGTGCACCACCTGTTTCACTGGGGATGACTTTGCAATCATGCGATCACTGATTCTACCCCAGTGTGCTTTACTTACTAGGAGAAAGTCTATCTGAGTTGCATGTTAGTCACTCTTGTATGTGATCTTGTGATTTTTTTTTCTGGGACAAACAATTTTATTTACTTTTTAAATCTGGCATGTGCCCAGAGCTCTGAACCTCAATCTTGCTTGTATTCCCCAGTGCCCTTCCAATCGCAGAATTTTAAGTAGATATGCTATTCAAGGGAAAGCATGAATAGGGGTGGAATATTTGTTTCAGTCTCATCAGCATAGCAGTTGGAGCAATTGGAAACAAATAAATGCAAGCAGAATTGCAGTTCCAAAATATTGTTTGCTAGTTTTTTTGTAATTTTGGTATACTAGAAAGCCATTACTTTAGTACTCGACTCGGCATTTTGTGTTGTACTTTGGTAGTTAACACTGAGGATTAAGGCACTGAGGTGTGAGTTTGATTCCTTCCATGTCCATTTACCCAATGTGTGACTCTAAGCAAGTCGCTTAACCAGTCAAGTCTATTAGATCGCCCCTGAAAAGGGACACTTGTGTGCACTGGACATACCCAATTAAAAAAAATAATAAAATAAAATGCAAGGAAAAAAAGGATAAGGGAATATTGTTACTCAAAACCACAAAAAGTCTATTGATGATGGTTGGTCATGTGGGGGATAGGCTAGAGTGGCCATTTACCAAATACTTGCAGTTAAGCCATTGGGTGGTTTGTTACTGTACCTATACTGTCTAGTGGAGACTAGGGAGCAGTAAGTATAGAGTCATACAAATGCCTGCCCGTAGAAGAAGTGAGTCAGGTGTGTAAGCAGATCAGATGTGGCAATGTGCACATGCATGTATCACATCACTGCACACACTCATACATACACTACCCTTCAAGGATAAAAAAATGGTTTATAATAATTTAAACTAAAAAAAAAATAATGTTTATTTATTTATTTATTTTTATTTATTTTACATTTGTTGACCGGGATAGTCCGACTGGATATATGTCCATTTTCAGCGGAGACCCAGGGAGAAAAGCTCCATATACCAAAAAAGAGATGGTACATACATCACATTTTTAATGTAATATAAACCACTAGGATGCAACCACAACGGACATTTTTAAGTGCATTAATGCACTCTAGAGTGGGTTTTACAGTGAAAAACAGACCTACCAGAGGTAATGTGGACATCATGGCCATTTCATTATTTGTCTGTAATGCCTACCCTGTCCACCATTATTGCTTACTTAATACCTTTTTTGTTTTTTTTTTTCCTTTTGCTTATCAGCAGGCTAAAATAATATAATGTTTATAATGTTTATTACCAAGTTATTGAGTTAATAGATGAAATTACTTGAACATTTGCTAAGGAAAATTGATATTTTAATTTTGTGCACTTGGCTGAGTTTTGTAATACTTGACAAAGTGTAAAGCTCACTACTGAGTTATTGCTAGCAGAAAAAAATGCAAGCCATGTATCAGTCGAATAACTTTAGAACGCAGATTTGTGTGTGTCCTTAATTGATTACTGGTGCAGTATTCACTATGTATGGGAAGTGTCTTGCCAAGAATACTGTACGTTTGGCCAGCATATCAAAGTTTGGGCATCTTCCTCTTGCACCACATGTCCAAAGTATGCCCTGTGCCCAAGTTTGTGAAGCAGTATATAAGGGACGACAACTATATTTATCTTCACAAAATATTTCTTGAGAATCACGGACTTGAAGAGCTTGTGTGAGGTAGGATGGTCTTTAAATCTTCCCATTCAGACCTCCCTCAGCAGTTAAAGAAGAAGCTCAAAAAGTTGAAGCCCAACATTTCTGTTTTCTTGTTGGATCATTATGTCTCTACTTTGGCAGTTGGTGAGCCCTCAGTCCACCCTGTATTGTCCGTTTCTCCTACATGCATGATCTTATTGGAGGCCAGTAAGGCACAGAATCTTAACATATCCTGCTTGACTGATAATTGGCTAGTTCAGCTGTGAAGGAGGAACCACCGCTCATTATATCTCTGGGACCTGAGGGCATTCCTCAAATTTTGGTCTAAGAAGAAAACTAGGTTCCCTGATTGAGGTACAAGAGGGGTTGGATCCTCCTCATTTTAAGTAATAAGGAAAATAGTTCCCCAGTCGAGGAATTGCAATTCAGACTCTGGCTTTGGACCAACTGGCAATACAGTGGATCTGTATCGGGCATTGACAGCCAGAAAAAAAGTGATAACGTCTGCCGGGTGATTACCCTTATACCCTGACATACCCACATTAGAAGGGATGGTGTCAAGGAAGAAAAAGTCTTTGATAATTTGGGCTGGCCAAGGGCTTCCACAGCAAGAAATTCCAAAGATTTATTACTGCAATAGTGAAATATGATGAACATCAACAGCTTATTATCCAAATCGCTACTCAACAACTGATGGTGATGATAGCAGTGGGGTATACACAGTGTAAACAAGATCCATCTGTGATAGAACTACAGGGTGTAGAATACTGTACTGTTCTTCAGACACAAGAGTTATTACTTTTTCACTAGCCAGGAATCTACAACTTAAAAAAGAATAATTTAAGTTCTAGCACTGTTACTTCTACATTATTACTAAAGTTTTAGCATGAAAAATGTTCCTCTGTTTCAAGGGATTCACAGTCAACTACAAAACATCTCACATAGACCTACACAGAACTTGATTTTCCTGAGTTGCAGACTAGACACAAAGAAAAAGCATGCTCCCTCAGGAGAAAGTTCAGAGCCTGTCTTAAGTTCTTCCTAGGTCTCTCCTCTATAACACACTGCACAGCAAGGGAGATCCTAAGAACTTTGGTTTCATGGCAACCATAATTCCAGTGCTTACCCTAGCCAGACTTCACATTAGAAAGATAAATGGTATCTGAAATCTGCATGGTCTAGATATGCCCACTACTTGGCCACAGTGATCTGTCTCCTCCCTTGCCTCAAAAAGGAGCGATTTTGGTGGAAGGGACAAGTCAGTCTCAACCCATGATTTCTCTTCACACCCACTCCTCCTTTTCAAAAAATTCACACAGTTGCTTCAGATGAGTCATGGGGGGGGGTGCATGGACAACATCACACCCGTTACAAGGCAGGTGGCAACCACTGATGTTCTTCGTGTTTCACTGTTGCAGTCATCACACTTGGGTTATCTGCCTGCAGGTAGTACCCAGTTGGCCCGAATACTAGAGACTTAGTATTTCTGCGTCGGTTGCTGTCGCTCTAGGACTGACATCAGGGGGTATAAAAACAGGCAGCCGACGCCATTACATCAGTCTTTTTTGCCAAGCAGCCCGTAGCAGAACCAGTTCGCATGAGTGCTGGTCGGCCACTACCTGAGTTTTTCGTTTACGAATTTAATCATCCTGAAGTCTTCTAAAGCTAGGTACCTTGTTGAAGATCCTTTTTTCTTGCTCTAACCAATGTCAGAAAAAGTTATTTTGCTCGTGGAAAGCAAATACCACACCGAGATTTTCATTCTTACTGCGCCACCTGTTTAGGTCCAGACTACGACTTACCTCGCTGTCAGTTTTGTGCCTTGTTCAGTGCCCGAACCATCCATCATCGGGCCCTTTTTGTCGCTAAATACTTTCATTCTTGATCTCCATATTCTGAAATGGCTTCGGTAAGCCATCCAACTACCGATATTCCAAAAAAAGTTAGGATAAAGACAGAGACAGACTGCACAGGTCCAAAGCTGCCGATGACGCTTCCGTTAAGCTAGTAGCCAGTCCACCAGTACTCAGTGAGGTGCTTTCGCAGCCTCTGATGCCCGCTTCCATGGATTCACGGGCCTCTACCGAGACCCATTCGGAGTCCAGTATGCCACGAGACTCTTCTTTGACTATGGAACCTGCAGATGTCTCTACCTTGGATCAGTCTGGAGCCGCTGAGCAGGCACTGGCTTCTGAAAAAGTTCTTCGCATTACCGTTGTTCGTCACAAACTGACGACTTCTTTCACGTCTTCGGTTCTGTCTAAAACTACAGAGTTTCTAAGGCCAAGAGTACGTGCTACACCTAGAAAACCAAGGACCCAAGAGCATGCACCTGCTCCCTTGCCACAACATCAAATGCTTAAAATGGCAGAAGACCTTATTATGCTGATTAGGGGAAGCCAGCCTTCCCCTGCTCAGAGGAAAAGAGGCCAGTCCAGTCCCCAGCAGCCACAACAGACCAAGAGTCCGATGACTCTTGAGGCATCTGATTATGAAGACATGCCCTTATCTGCTTATGAGGATTCAGATGCAGGGGAATCCATTCCCTCTTCTTCTCCTTCAGAGGACTTTTCTTTTGGTGAAACCCTACATACCTTAAGAGAGCATTTCCATTAGGAATGCCAAGATTATCCTCAATCCAAAAAGAGACTCAGAGAATTTCTAGATTTGCCACAACATAGGCCTTTATTAATACCCCCAGTCCTGGATGTTGTGGATGATGTCTTTATGGAATCCAGATAACTCCTGATACCTTACCCCTGCTCCTAGGAAACCAGACAGGTACTACAGAGTACCTGACTCTCACAAATTCCTTTTCAAAACTCCTACTGCTGACCCAGAGGTCATCTCCCAGGGGCCTAAAGGTGTCCCAGAGTAACTACAGCTAAGAATCCCACCCCTTTGGATAGGGATTCCAGAGCTTTGGACAAATGGGGTAAGAAAGTATACACCTCTGCAACTCTCGCCATTAGGGCTTTGAATTGCTAATTTCACATGCTGAAGTACCAACAACATGTTATAGAACTTATTGAGCACAAAATAGCTACCTTTACAGACTGTGCAGAAAATAAAAAATTGCAAGAGCTTATGCATTCTGAAAGCCAAGTCAGCAAGCATACATTGCAGTGTGGCTTTGATGTCCTAGAAGCATCTTGCAGGGCAGCAGTCACTGGTTCTGTATTGAGAACGCATGCCTGGCTTAAGGAACAGACCTTGCCAGACCATGTCAAATCAAAGTTACTAGACGTTCCTTTGAACAAGGACAATTTGTTTGGCACTAAAGCAGAAGAGGTTCTTAAAAAGATGGAAGAAAAAGCTAAATGTATGCAGACAGTCAAAGAATTTTTGCAAGTACAGCCTCCTAGATTCAGTAGGCATTGCCCATTGAAACATTGGTCCTTTCCACCCTCCTCAAGGCCATCTCAAACTAGACCCAGGGGAAATAGACCTCCCCAGACTACAGTCTCAGGGTATGCAGAGATATAAGCAATGGAGTGCCTCCACCTCTAAAGCAGGGAGTGCTAAGCCACCCCCTTACAGAAAGAATTCCCAAGACTTCTCTACTGCACTCCCCACCTCTGCCCAACTGCTTGTGCCCTTAGGAGGAAAACTTGCCCTCCATGCAAAAAACTGGATTTCCATCACCAAAGACCGATGGGTCCTCAACATTGTATCCCGGGGTACAAGTTCTACTTCCATTCACTGCCAACCCCAACAGGTTTCCCAGGCCTCCCTCCAAACCAATGGGCAGAGGCACAAAACCAAGTTCAATCACTGCTATCTATAAGGGCAATTCAACCTGTTCCTGCGGAACAGATGAGTCAAGGATTCTATTCCAGACTTTTCCTAGTACCCAGAAAGGATGGCACTTGGCACCCAATCCTAGATCTTTCAATTCTCAACACCTTCCTGGTGGTACCAAAATTCAAAATGCTCACCCTGCAGCAGCTTCTCCCTATGCTAACCAAAGATGCCTGGTTAGCCACCCTAGACTTAAAAGAAGCCTATCTGCATATCCCTATAAGGGAATCTTGCAGGAAATACATATGCTTCAGGGCAGGATCTATGCATTATCAGTTCTCTGCACTTCCCTTTGGCTTATCCACTGCTCCCAGAGTATTCACAAAATGCCTGGTCCCAGCCATTGCTTACTGCAGACAGAAAAATATTCAACTTTACCTGTACTTAGACAACTGCCTGATTCAGGCAGACGGTCAGGAATTGCTGTTGCAGCGCCTGACATTTCTAAAAGACCTTCTAACCTCCCTGTGGTGCACCATCAACGAAAATAAATAAAAACTAGTCCCCATTCAAAAGATTGTATTCCTGGGAGCAAGCCTGGACACAGCATCACAGATGGCATACCTCACTCCGGAGAAACAAGCCTATCTGACAGACTATTTTACTCTAATGACCACCAGAACCCAGCTATCGGCAAGGAAAATCCTGGAGGCCCTAGGGCTCATGGCCTCATGCATCCTACTAATTCCATATGCCAGACTGCATATGAGGAAACTTCAGTGGTACATAAAAGTCTTTGGTGCCAGCATTCTCAGGACATGAAATCCGTCATTCCTATCATACCCTGTCTAAGGACAGAGTTTCTTTGGTGGGCAGCAACATGCAACCACAGCAAGGGACTGCCCTTTACTCATCCCCATGCCGTCCAGACCATAACCACAGATGCATCAGACTATACCTGGGGGGCACACATGGACGGCAAGTGCATTTAGGGCCACTGGAGCCCAAGTCAAATTGATCTGCACATCAACCAAAAAAAGATGCTAGCTGTGCAGCACGCTCTGACAGCTTTCAGATCCCTACTCTACCCAGGACACCTGCTAATAAAAACAGACAACAACACAATTATGTGGTACATCAACAAGCAGGGAGGAACCCACTCTTACCCACTCTGCAGGCTAACCATGGCCCTGTGGAACACGCAGGTCAATCTGCAAGCTCACTTCCTGCCAGGCAAACAAATCTCGCTGGCAGATGACTTAAGCAGAAATCTCATAGACCCACACGAGTGGCAGTTAGAGCCCAGTACCTTCAACCTTCTGATACAGAAATGGGGGACCCCAGAGGTGGATCTCTTTGCCTCCCCCTGCAATCACCAGCTCAGAAAATTCTGCACCAGGACACCTCACAGCAGGGCCTGGAAAGTGTTGATGCCCTATCCTTCCAGTGGGTAAACCTCTCAATCTGTGCCTTTCCCCCTCTGCCCCTCCTCCGAAGAGTATTGCTCAAGATAAGACAGGACAGACCAAGAACAATTCTGATTTCCCCGGACTGGCTACGCCAGCATTGCTACCCACTCCTACGCAGCCCGTCACCGGTGCCACCCTGGCACCTACACCAGAACCCAAACATGATCTCTCAACAGGGGGGGACAGATCTTGCATCTGCAACTGCAAACCCTAAATCTTGCAGCCTGGCTTATTCCTTGAAATCTCCCCCAGTAACCAGCCTATGCAAGCAGGTGCTGGACGTCATCCTTGAGGCCAGAAGACCCAGTACAAGGAAATCCTATGCTGATAAGTGGAAAAGGTGCTGCTCCTGGATTCAGCCTAAAGGAGAGGACACAACTCTGGCCTCCCTACCTCTAATCGTGGTTTACTTAGCAGATCTACTCCACAAAGGCCTATCCTTCTCCTCCATTAAGATCCATGCCTCTGCCATTTTGGCTCATTACAACACTTAGCCGCCTGTCTTCTCTTACCCTCTAATCAGTTTCTGAGAGGGGCAAACAACTTAAGGCCACCAAGGAGAGCACCCACCCCTGCTTGGGACCTTAACTTTGTACTGGAAAAGCTCACGATACCCCCCTTTGAGCCTCAGCAGAGTTAAAATTCCTCTCTTGGAAAACAGCCTTACTTCTGGCCAGCGGAACCCTTCATTATTTTCTCTGCTGACATGGTTTCCCTCAGGACTAACCCTTCCTTTATGCCTAAAGTGGTGTCCAGTGTGGCTCTCAACCAATCTATCCATTTGCCAACCTTCTTCCCTAATCCTCAAAATAAAGGGGAAAGGATCCTGCACTACATGGACGTGCACAGACAGCTTAGATTCTTCCTGAATAGGACTAAGCCCTTCAGGAAATGTAACCAGTTACTAGTTGGCTTTTCACCAGAAGTTGAGGGCAAGGCCATTTCTAAGCAAACGATTTCTAAATGGATAGCACACTGCATCCATTTCTGCTACAAGCACCGTGGGAAACCAACCCCTCAGGGGGACAGAACACATTCCACTGGGGCAACCTCTATCTCTACAGCATTCCTCAGGGGAGTTCCTACCAGGGACTTCCTGGAAGCTGCTACATGGAGTTCTGTACACACCTTCACCAAGCATTATCACCTGCCTATCTTTTCCAAATTGAGGGCGAGTTTTGCAACAGCAGTCCTGCAAGGCATACTAGCCAGCCCCAACTCTTCTTGACTGCCTCCACCCTTCCTCAGCTTTGGGAATCTACCCATGTGTGATAACTGCAACAGTGAAACACATAGAACATAGTACAGTTGTGTACACTTACCATAACTGTAGATGTTTGAGTGTATTCACTGTTGCAGTCCTGGATGTCCTTCAAGAATGCAACTGCTCTAGCCCCCTTCTCTCTCTCTCTTGCTCTCTCTCTGTCTCTGTCTCTGTCTCTCTCTCTCTCTCTCTCTCTCTCTCTCTCTCTAATATTCACCCCTTTCAGGGGTGTTGGGATTTACTTTTTACTACGTTTCTGGTATTCAGGCTGACTGAGGGCTACCTGTAGGCAGATAACCCAAGTGTGATGACTGCAGCAGTGAATACAGTCGAACATCTACATTTATGGTAAGTGTACACAACTGTACTTTCCTGAAGGAACATATCTGTTTGAAGGAAACACGGATTCTAAAGCAAGCACTACTGACATTTTTGGACCACTCCTACTGTGCACAGACAAAACCACAGTCATGCGGTACATAAACAGGGAGGCACCATATCTAACCAGTTGTTCACGTTAGCACAGAAGGCATGGAACCTAGCCACCCAAATGGACATTTCCTCACAGCCACATGCATTCCGTTATAGGACAATCTGTTGGTAGACTGTCTAAGCCGCTACTTGGTATACCCCCAAAAATGGACTTTGGACAGACAGGACTTCAAGATAATCACTCATCTGTGGGGCACACAATAGATGGGCATCTTTGCATCACCAACCAACCCTCAGCTCCACCAGATGTTCTTAGTGTTTCACTGTTGCAATCATCACACTTGGGTTATCTTGCCAGGGGTAGCCCTCAGTCAGCCAGAATACCAGAGGCTTAGGATTTCTGCGTCGGTTGCTGTCGCTTCAGGACTTATGTCAGGTCGTCAGTGGTATAAAAACAGCAGCCGACGCCCATTACATCAGTCTTTCTTGCCAAGGAGCCCAAAGCAGAAGCAGTTTTTACGAGTGCCGGCCGGCTGCTACCCGAGTTTTCTTTTCCGAAATTGAAGTTAAAGTCTTCTAAAGCTAAGTACCCATTGGGGATCCTTTTTTCTTGCTCTAATCGATGTCAGAAAAAGAACTATTGTCTCGCCTGTGGAAAGCAAATACCACACGGAGATTTCCATTCTTATTGTGTCACCTGTTTAGACCCAGACCACGACGTCCCTTGCTGCCGGTTTTGTGCTTTGTGCAACACCTGAACTGTTTGTCGTTGGGCCCTTATTGTAGCTAAATACTTTTGCTCTCGATCTCCTTATTCTTAAATGGCTTCAGTAAGCCATCCAAGTACCGATCTTCCGAAACAAACATAAGGATAAAGACAGAGACAGACCGCACAGGTCCAAAACTGCCGACGACGCTTCCGTTAAGCTAGTCGCCAGTTCACCGGTACTCAGTGAGCACTTTTGCATCCTCTGATGCCCGCTTCGATGGATTCGCCGGTCGCTACCGAGAGCCGTTTGGAGTCCAGTATGCCATGAGACTCTTCTTTGACTATGGAACCTGCGGATGTCTCTCTCTTGGATAGTTCCAGAGCCACTGTGCAGGCACCGGCTTCTGAGGAATTTCTTCTCACTACTGATATTTGATACAAACCAACGACTTTTTTCTTGTCTTTAGTGCTTTCTAAAACTACCGAGTTCCTAAGGCTCAGAGTACGAGCTACGGCTAAAAAACGACGACCCAAACTCAAGCACCTGCTTCCTTGCCACAATCACAGATGCTTAAAATGGCGGAAGACCTTATCATGCTGATTAGGGGAAGCCAGCCTTTCACTGCTAAAAGGAAAAGAGACCTGTCTTCAGCAGCTTTATCTGACCCAAGGGTCAGACAACTCTGAGGTTCCTGATTATGAAGACATGCCCTTATCTGCTTATGAGGATTCAGATACAGAGGAATACATTCCTTCTGCCTCTCCTCCAGAGGGTTTTTCTTTTGGTGAAACCCTACATACTTTGAGATAGCATTTCCATTGGGAATGCCAGGATTATCCTCAGTCCAGAAAGAGTCCTGAATTTTTAGATTTAGATTTACCGCAGCACAGACCCTTAGCTATCCCTTCTGTTCTGGATGTTGTGGATGTCGTCTATGGAATCCAGCCTAACCCTGATATTTACCTCCTGCTCCCAGGAAACCAGACAGGTACTACAGAGTCCCTGACTCTCACAAATTTCTTTTCAAGAATCCTACTGCTGACCCAGAGGTCATCTCCCAAGGACCTAAAGGAATAAAAGCAACTACAGCTAAGAATCCCACCCCTTCGGACAGGGATTCCCGAGCTTTAGACAGATGGGGTAAAAAAGTATACACCTCTGCAACTCTTGCCATTAGAGCATTAAATTGTCAGTTCCACATGCTGAAATACCAGCAACATACTATGGAACTTATTAAGCAAAAATTGTCTATCTTACCTGACTCTGCAGAAAATAAAGAATTACAGGAGCTTATGCATTCTGCAAGCCAAGTCAGTAAGCATACACTGCAATGTCAGTTTGAGACCCTAGAAGCATCTTGCAGGGCAGCAGTCACAGGTTCTGTACTTAGAAGGCATGTGTGGCTTAAGGAACAGACCTTACCAGACCATGTAAAATCAAAATTGTTGGACGCACCTCTGAACAAAGACAATCTGTTTGGCACCAAAGCAAAAGAGGTTTAAAAAAAGATGGAAGAAAAAACTAAGTCTATGCAGACAGTCAAAGATTTTCTGCAAGTACAGCCTCCAAGATTCAGTAGGCATTGCCCTCTCAAGTCATTGGTCCTTTCCAGCCCCCTCAAGGCCACCTCAGACTAGACCTAGGAGATGCAGACCCCCCCCCCCCCCCCAGACAACAGTCTCAGGATATGCAGAGATCTAAGCAATGGAGTGCCTCCACTTCTAAAACAGGGAGTGCTAAGCCACCCCCTTATGGAAATAATTCACAATGACTTCTCAACCCCTCCCCTCACCTCTTCCCAATTGATCTTGCCCCTAGGAGGAAAACTTGCCTGCTATGCAAAATACTGGGCCTCCATCACCACCGATCGATGGGTCCTCAACATAGTATCCCAGGGGGTACAAATTTTATTTCCACACGCTGCCATCCCCAAACGGATTCCCAGATCTTCCTCCAAACCAGTGGGCAGAGGCACAAAACCAAGTTCAGTCCCTGCTCTCCTTAAGGGCAATTCAGCCTGTTTCTGCAGAACAAATAGGTATAGGTTTTTATTCCAGACTTTTCCTGGTGCCCAGAAAAGAGGGCACCTGGCACCCAATCTTAGATCTGTCCATTCTAAACACCTTCCTGGTGGTACCAAAATTCAAAATGCTCACCCTACACTCCCTATGCTGTCCAAGGATGCCTGGTTAGCCACCCTAGACCTAAAGGAGGCCTATCTGCTTATCCCATTCAGGGACTCCTGCAGGAAATATCTACATTTCAGGGCAGGATCTGTGCATTATCAGTTCTCTGCACTTCCCTTTGGCTTATCCACTGCTCTCAGAGTTTTCACAAAATGCCCGGCTCCAGCTTTTGCCTTTTGCAGGCAAAGAAATATTCAAATTTACCCCTACTTGGAGGACTGCCTGATTCAGGCAGACAGTCAGGAAAAGCTGTTGCAGCACCTGACATTTGTAAAGGACTTTCTAACCTCACTGAGGTACACTGTCAACGAAAAGAAATCCAAACTAGTCCCCAGTCAAAAAATTGTATTCCTGGGAGCAAGCTTTGACACAGCATCCCAGATGGCATTCCTTACTCCAGAAAAACAAGCCTATCTGACAGGCTGCTTCTCTCAAATGGCCACCAGAACACAGTTATCCGCAAGGAAAATCCTGCAAGCTCTAGGGTTCATGGCCTCCTGCATTCTACTAATTCCATATGCCAGACTGCATATGAGGAAACTTCAGTGGTATTTAAAAAGTCTTTGTTACCAACATTCCCAGGACCTGGAAACTATCATGCCTATGATAACTTGTCTAAGGAAAGAGTTCCTTTGATGGGCATCAGCATTCAACCACAACAGGGGACTTACCTTTACACAACCCCACCTCACCCAGACCCTAACCACAGACTCATCAGACTATGCCTGGGATGCACATCTGGACAGCAGGTGCATTCAGGGCCACTGGAGCCCAAATCAAATTAATCTGCACATCAACCAGAAAGAGATGCTAGCTGTTCAGCATGCTCTAACAGCTTTCAGATCCCTACTCTCTCTCCGGGGCCTCTTCTAATCAAAATCGACAGCACCACAATGATGTGGTACATCAGCAAGCGGGGAGAACCCACTCTTACCCACTCTACAGGCTAGCCATGACCCTTTGGAACACTACCTCGGCCATGCATATTCACCTGCAAGCCCAATTCTTGCCAGGCAACCAAAACTCTCTGGCAGACAACTTTAGCAGAAATCTCCTAGACCCACACAAGTGGCAATTAAACCACAACACCTTCAGTCTTGTGACCCAGAAATGGGGTACCCCGAAGGTGGACCTATTCAACCACCAGCTCAACAAATTCTGCACCAGGGAACCTCACAGCAAATCCTGGAAAGTGGATGCCCTGTCCTTCCACTGGGAAAACCTATCAATCTGTGCACCCCCCCCTTCCTCTTCTTACCAGAGTACTACTCAAAATGAGGGAGGAGAGACCAAGGGCAATCCTGATTGCCCCAGACTGGCCACGCCAGCACTGGTACCCACTACTGCGCAGTCTGTCTCCGTTGCCTCCATGGCACCTCCCTCAGATTCCAACTATCCTAACTCAGCAGCCTGGCTTATTCCTTGACTTCTCCTCCAGTGGCCA